>NW_026942275.1:300000-523897 GCF_024139115.2 Armigeres subalbatus
TGCTACCACTACACACATCGTAAGCAACAGTGCGTACCTTCATACGCATCCTACCTTGCGCCAACGCAATGAGAGCGAGAGAGAGTGTGTGAAACAGTTTTTCAATTCAAACCAAGCGCTTCCCGCGACAAGTTGTGTTTCTTTCTTATTCCTAATAATAAACGTATTTGAACCGTACAGTTCTCGCGTGTGCTTTATTTCCGCTGATGTTATCCATTCCGAATCCCATACGCTGAATTCCACTTCGTGATCCTGACTCCGCCGTCAGATTTTAGAAATTCCTGCTAAAACAAGCATTCCCTGGGAAATCACGGAATGTATTCGAAAAGCTTTTCTCCGTCATATAAGGGTATTAATTGTGGAGAAAAACGTTTACTTGCGTGGTCCAGAATTGAGAAAATGGCATTTGAATCCTCAATTTCCATTGCTAGCGTCAAACTGTTAGAAAATTTAGGAATCTCGCATTTTTTAAGCAAATCGGTCCCGCTATTTGCTTGATTTCGTTAATGACCAATACGATCAACATATTCCTCATAATGCCTCATTTTTTCACGAGGTTTAAGTGGATAGATCAAAATTCAGTTTCTTAGAATTAAAACTCTCTAAGTTGCCTTCTTAATCAGAAAACAAAATTCCAATAAGTGTCGTCCCACGAAATAGCATCTTATGCAGAAATGGAGAAGAAAAAGCGCATCAGGAATTCAATAATTTTTCGAACAAAGTTCGGTATCTTTAAGAATTTTTGAGAAATATACATACATCAAAACAGACAACTGTTAAATAAAAAGTGACTACTGAGCTAGTATAAGACAATTATGCATAGAAGTATAGTTGAGCGGTTAGGTGTTTTCGTATTCATCGTCTTGTTCAAGATATGTCAGCAACTTGTTTGTTCAATCATTCATAAAAAAAATCGAATTCAAATTCAAAAAGCAAAAATTTTCATTTGCGTTACGCGTAACATTTTATACTACCCACTCCTCCCCCACCTTTTAGTGTAACAAAATATAACGCAAGGTGGACCTCCCCCCTCCCCCCAAACGCGTTACGTAATTTGTGAACAGACCCAGCTTGTAAAATTCTTTCTTTCTCTTGTGCATTTTTCCTGAGGTTTTCCTTGGTTCTCGAGATCTCATTCTATATTGGCCCTGACGAAAGCGAGAAAACAAAATGGGGGCCGGCTGATGCTTTTTTATTTCACCCAGCAAGGGATATAGGACGTCAATTTTGAAATGCTTATTAAAGCGTTAAAACACATTTTAGCCTAAAATTGTTCACTTTTTTGGGTTAGAAATTTAATTTACTTTCATATAGGTAACACGAAAGTTGAATTATTTTGATAAAAAAAACATGTGTAGATGAGGAGTCTAACATGTAGTTTTTCAAATTTCTAACCATACGTATTTAAAAGTTTTCAACATATCACTGTTAATAACATTTTAAAAGCATTCTAAAATATACTTCCTATACTTCACCATGTTGAAAAACAGTGATTTCACGCACACGTCCGTCACCGCTAGATGGCAACAGCGCGGCTGCGTCAAAGCGAATGCCGAGCTCACTCTTAAAAATCGTAGCTTTTCCTTACCGCCATCTTTGGAGTCATTACCAGCCCAATGATCCTTTCGCGGAAAAATCTCAGAATTTGATAAAGCTCCGTCAATTTAATTGCATCTGACGAAAATCTAATCTGTTATATAATGCTAAACAACTACACTACCGTCGTCGGAGGTGACAATGGGTCAAATGGGGGTGAGAATGGTTCACTGTTTCAACTACTTAGAATGCTTATAGAGTAGATAGAATGTGTCAAAGGGCAAGAAGACTAAAATATAACTAAAATATACTTTAAACGATTCTTTAAGTTGTTGGTTTTTTCGTGAGTTTCTTACGTACTCCAATCTTTACTTCTGATGCTCGACTTGTTGCGAGCAAATCGAATAATGCTAAGTACCAAAAATTGTGTCTCACATTTTTGTACACACACACACCTACACACACACATACATACACACATACAGACATCACCTCAGTTCGTCTAACTGAGTCGATTGATATATAACACTATGGGTCTCCGAGCCTTCTATCAAAATTTCGGTTTTGGAGTGATCCTATAGCCTTTACGTATACTTTGTATACGAGAAAGGCAAAAATACAAACTTTAATCTGAATGGCATTCAACAATTAATCTACAGCTTGCACGTGAATTCTAGATTGGTTCTGAACAAGAGGTAGCATTCTTGAAGATAGACGGCTTCAAGCCATACAAAAAACATACCTAAGTCAGTTTGGTGAGCTTAATCAGTTGTAAAAATTTATAATTGTAATAAAGGCAACAATGGGGCCCTCCTTAGCCGTGCGGTAAGATGCGCGCCTACAAAGCAAGACCATGCTGAGGGTGGCTGGGTTCGATTCCCGGTGCCGGTCTAGACAATTTTCGGATTGGATATTGTCTCGACTTCCCTGGGCATAAAAGTATCATCGTGTTAGCCTCATGATGTACGAATGCAGAAATGGTAACTTGGCTTAGAAACCTCGCAGTTAATAACTGTGGAAGTTTCATATCAATTTGCCCATTTCGAAACATGTGCTGTGCATATGCACAGCCAAGATATTTAACAAAAAAAATGTTTTTCGTACGGACGAGTTGCCGAATAATATGCAATTAATTTCAAATTTGTTGTTTTTCAGTATCTCTCCTGCAGGTATTTTCCATGCGGTGATTGCAAGGTCATGCCGATACGGTTATTTTTTATATCGAGTTCAATGAAGGACTCGTTCTCGGCGGTGTAAACTAGACCCGAAAACTACTGAAGGAGCATAATCGTACAGCTGTTTCTCTAAGGCAGGTAAACCCGGCAGAATATCATCGAAGCCAGAGTGAACAATTGATCAATCAAGGTAACTCATTTTTCACTGAGACGAGACCTGCAAAGACGCTGCTTCTTTTCTCTTGTTTTGACACTTGTTCTTCTTTTCATCACAGTTGACCATCAAGTTTCAACTGTTTACTTGACTTGACAGGTTTTGCACTCACCACATCAAAACAACGGCGACACTGTATACGCATATTTCTATTCGTGTTGTTTTGACAGCACATGTCTACGGTGGCTCGATCTGTTCGTTTCATAGCGGCAGTTTTTGCTTATTGATTGATCCATTGAGAAATATTTTTACTTGCGACATGTCTGGACAATGTGATCCGGCTTATCTTCTCCACCGGAGAATCATATAGGCATAAAGTCTATAGTTGCGTAATTTTGTGGAAAACAACATGTTATAGATTTCCCGTAAAATTAGTTGGCATCCCAATCAAAAGCCGGCGGAAAAATTTCCTGAGGTGTGTGGCCTAACTTACCCTAAATCTCATAGACTCCAGCTATACAATAATTTGCATTTTTGACACCATTCTTGTTTCTTTTCATGTAAATTGATGGGTTAAAATAATTCAAATGCTTTCGGCGACATTGATATTGTTATGTGCGATATTTCGTCAAGTTCAATATTCGAGCAAAAGAATTGTACACGGACAGATAAATCAACCCAAACTTTGAGTTCAATATACGCACTATTGAGAATATCGCAGAAAAAATTTACCCAAATTTGGGTAGTTTTCCCTTTCTTTCCCATGATTGCTATCAAAACTAGAGCAAGATGCAAACACCTCACCGAGGTTGCTCAGCCCAATAACCCAAATTTGAGTAAATTCAATATTCTCTATTTTGGGTTGATCAAGGTCCGCTTTGGATAAATTAAACTCAGCTTTGGGTAAATTATTTACATGGGATTAAAGGCAAACTACCTAGTGCCAGAAAAGTCATTTTACTCAAATTTGGGTTATTGGCCCAAACCACGGTTTTGAGTGCAAACAACCCACTTTTGGGAAGTTTTGGTTTTCAGTGTACCCTTTTATTTGAAAAACAGAATTTCATCAACATATTTTTTGCACTGGGGATTCTTGTGACAGCTCTCGGTAGCTGGATTCTGCACCACCCCATCAGAAAAAAAAAGAAAACGCCATCAGCAGAAAAGCGCATCAGTGGATGTAAAAACGCGTTCAGTTTTACTTCGGTAGAAAAACGAGCAAAAGTGAGATTTCTTCGGTTGAAAAGTGGTTCCCTGTGTTCCCGTGCAAGTAATTAACCATGGCCGGAAGACGAGTCCCGGCGAACGAGGATCTTTCGAACGTAGAATTCGAAACCAGCGAGGATGTCGAGGTGCTGCCGACTTTCAACTCGATGGCGCTCCGCGAAGAGCTGCTGCGGGGTGTTTATGCTTACGGTGAGTGCGATTTCGGGGGAAACTGTAAATTTTGCTTTGGGAGAAAGTTTCACTTTTGTGCACCGAAATGATGCGGGTGGAATATTGATAGGTATGATATTTTTCGCTTTTCAGGATTCGAGAAACCATCGGCCATCCAGCAGAGAAGCATCCTGCCGATTGTGAAGGGACGCGATGTTATCGCCCAGGCTCAGTCCGGTACCGGTAAAACGGCGACATTTTCGATTGCTATTCTGCAATCGATGGATACGACACTGCGGGAGACGCAGGTTCTCTGCCTGTCGCCAACGCGCGAGTTGGCCGTACAGATTCAGAAGGTCATTCTGGCGCTGGGAGATTTTATGAACGTTCAATGTCACGCCTGCATTGGCGGAACAAATTTGGGTGAGGATATTCGAAAGTTGGATTACGGCCAGCATGTGGTCAGTGGAACGCCGGGTCGTGTGTTCGATATGATCAAACGTCGGGTGTTGAGAACCCGCTCAATCAAAATGTTGGTGCTGGACGAAGCCGACGAGATGCTGAACAAGGGATTCAAGGAGCAGATATATGACGTTTATCGGTATTTGCCGCCAGCGACACAGGTGTGTCTCATCTCGGCTACATTGCCACACGAGATTCTAGAAATGACGTCCAAGTTTATGACGGATCCTATTCGCATTTTGGTCAAACGGTAAGTAAATTGCTTCAAATATTTGTTTCTATTATATCATACCTATGCTGTTGAAGTTTAGATCGGAAGCGTGTTGCATTGCAGTCCAACCAGATCTTCCTATTCAATACAATAATTTGATAATTCAGTCTTTTAAGTTAACGATACACAAACGGGCAGTTCTAGCTTGATAGCCTGACTCATGAGACATCTTTGAAACGATATTAGGACCATTTTTGCGCAAAATAAGGAGCATACAATGGTCTCAGATGCATATACATACCGCAAATATTTGAATATTGTAGCAACATTTTCCATTACTTTGGGATATGGATACCCTGAAGTAGTGCGTGACGATGTAAATCCGGTCATATCGCCAGGCTCGGTACAACACTGAAGCTAACAATATGACGTCTCTAATCCCGAATCCCAAGGTGTCAGGCGAACCGTGCCGAATAAAAAACGACTACTTCATTTCTTCAAAAGAAATGAAGCAGGAAAACATGCCCTAAACAAAAAAAAACTTGCAAGTAACATTTTTTCAGAATCATTCTACTACGTGATGCAGTAGCAAATGTTCTCAAATACATGTTTTCTATGAACGTTCCAGCTTTGTCAGATCTTAAGTGCGCGGTATTTCTTTTTCTACAATACATATCCTGTCTATGGAACTGATATATTTTCAGCAACAAATAATGTTAAGGCGCTTAAATCAATATATGCGTTTGCCCGGGACAAGGCATTTAAAGCACACGTTTGCCCAGAATTAGGTGGGAGGGTGAAGGCCTCCTTCTTTAAAAGCACGAATTTGCCCGGAAAAAGGTGGGAGAGTTGCTGACACCTTTTTTTAAACCACCCGCTTGTTCGGAATAATGCAAAAGAGTGAATGCCTGTAGAGTCTCATAAGATGAGTACCGCCATGTGTCACGTTTGGCAGATGTGTTTCTCGTTTATAACGAGCATTTGTTTGGAATTGACAGATGATTTTGTTCCAATTCTGACACTCGACATTTTTTTTTTACTTAAATTTTTATTTATTGTTCATTTTTGTGTTGTACTTTCTAATTAAGAACAACCCCACAGTACAGCCTGAACAAAGCTTTCTTTAAATTAAAAGGATCTATATCTAAATTTGATAACCAAACTACCTATTCACACTACAATTTGATAACCTAGATTGGAACGAAAACCTGGTCCAAATTTAAGCAACGGACCCTAAACTTTTCTTTACACTTGCCAAAGCGTTCATGTAATGTTTTGTTTATTTATTTATTTATGGTGTACATCAACAGATTGTTCGTAATCCTAATGATGATTTAAAACTAGTATGGTCATTACAATAATAACTTATTAACAAAACAGTAAAAACACAACGAAAAAATAAACTTGTCATTGGACTTAAATACACTTATCTAGCATATGCGCGTCAGCTACTACGACGAAAATCATTTACAAAACTACGGCGAAGCGCATCTCTTGTCAAGTGGTAGTCAAATACTGATGCCACCCTATTAAAAACTCTTTGTAGCGCGTTCAGTGCGTTGCCCAGACCATAGTTGGTGCGGCGAAAGGGAAGTCTCAACATTATGCTATTCCGCAATGGCCGATGTTGCACGTTAAGGTTAATTTGTTGCAGAATGTCTGGACAATCGACCCTTCCTTGTTTAATGTCAGCGACGGTCAGTACTCTGCTTAAGTCCCTACGGATACGCAACGGAAGAAGGTCGATCAGCTGGCAGCGATCCTGGTAGTTTGCGTAATGCAAAACAAACAAAGCGGCGTTGTATTGATTCGATACGTTCCGATCTGTTGTTGTAGTAAGGACACCAGACCGCCGAGCAGTATTTCAACGTCGACCGGACGAGAGAGCAGTAGAGTGCCTTCAAGCAATGTACGTCGGTGAAATTTTTCGACGACATAGGATATGTGCTGGGTAAATGTAAGTTGCGAATCCAGAAGAACTCCCAAATCTTTCACGCAATGCACTCGGTTAATGGTCGTGTCGAGAAGAGAGTAACTAAACCGGATCGGCTCCTTCTTTCGTGAAAAAGTAATTACCGAACATTTCGCCGGATTGACCACAAGTCGGTTCAGAGTACACCTGTTGCGATGGGGTTTTCCTGGGTTTAATGAAACCGTTTTTGACAGCAGTCTTCCATTACAAACAGCTTCAAAACTGGAATTTATTATCAATTCATAGTAATTAAACTTAATTCACAAGTATGAAGAAATATACAATCTAGTTTCAATCCAATTCACTAGCTATAGGCTCCATCGCAACTCTAAGGGTCTGTCTCATTTGGAGAATTAAACTTAAAAGTGACAGTTCGAAAATTAAAAAATCACCCCGTTATAAGAATGGCTGGTGCTACCCAGCAATTCCAATAGGACATCGATGGAAAATTATTCGATATCTGTCAAAATTAATCTTGCTCTGCGAGCAGGGTTATTTGGTAATTATTGAAATGTCACTTTTAAGTTTAATTTCAGTTTAATTATCCAATTGAGACAGACCCTAAATCACACTAATCAAATCTCATCGCCTCAGTATGTAAGCATACACATATGAGAATTCAACAGTGTTGCCAGTTTCACAGAATTTATAAAACTCCTCTCAACACTCCCACCCGTGAAACTAGTAACAAAACTGATCTATTTTGCATTATTCCACCTGGATCAAAAACTATTATTTCCACAAAACGATTGCACGCAAAATCGTTCCTAGCTCCTGTGTGAACTAATTCTTTTCCGCCTCTATCCTCTGCGATGGTATTGAAACCGATGTATTCAATCAAGTTTGTTCGGTGATCAGGATGGTGCACGACTGTCGCTGCTTCATAGCTGGTGCTTTGCAGCGCTTGATCTATCGGTTCAATTTCAATGCTTTTGTCTTTCGATACGTACGTTTGCGTTTGATGGGTAGCAGTTTGGTGGGAAACTGCGGCACCTAAGCAAACTGCTCCATCGTTTCCAGCGTGTGATTTTGTTTTGTCGCTGCACATTTGTTCTTCTTCGTCCACGGATTTTTCATACATGCTTTGCCCGCAGTAATTCAATATTATTGCTTTCTTACGTGCGTTAAATTTCAAATCAATTTCTTCTACAGCTCTCTCGTAGTCTTCGTCCAGTTTCTTCAGTTTACGCTCATAATCCAGCTGGATTCTCTTCTCGATTTCGTTCTGTTGAGCCCGCCATACCTTGTCTTGCTCCTCGAGCAGTTCAAGCTTTCTTCTCAGTTCATCCATGGCGACTCCTATCCATTCGAGTGATAGATTTTTTGAAGAATGTTGCGATGGGGTTTTCCTGGGTTTAATGAAACCGTTTTTGACAGCAGTCTTCCATTACAAACAGCTTCAAAACTGGAATTTATTATCAATTAATAGTAATTAAACTTAATTCACAAATATGAAGAAATATACAATCTAGTTTCAATCCAATCCACTAGCTATAGGCTCCATCGCAACTCTAAATCACACTAATCAAATCTCATCGCCTCAGTATGTAAGCATACACATGTGAGAATTCAACAGTGTTACCAGTTTCACAGAATTTATAAAACTCCTCTCAACAACACCAGTTGACAATAACAGTGATCTGGTTTTGAAGGGATTGGCAATCGGCTATTGCGAAGAAATATCTTCAGATCGTCCGCAAAGGATAGCCGTGGTCCATCGATTACATGGTGAACATCATTGAAGTAAAGCAGGAAAATTAAAGGCCCCAAGTGGCTGCCCTGCGGTATACCAGACGAAGCGCGGAAACTATCTGAGCGACAATCGCCTAAAGCAACCACAAGCTGGCGTCCGGTCAGATATGATCGAAACCAATCGAGAAGATTTCCACCGACTCCAAGTCTGTCAAGCTTGGCGATTGCAATTTTATGGTTCAGCTTATCGAATGCTGCAGAAAGATTCGTTAAATCACGTCCGTTTGAGTGCGTGCAATCATGCTATCCGTGACGTACGACGTTAGGCACAACAAGTTAGTAGTTGTTGAACGGCCAGCTGTAAAACCATGTTGGTCGGCGCACAGATATTGTTTGCAATGGGCATTCAACGGGTCCATGACAACCTGCTCAAAAAGTTTCGCTATTGCACTAAGTGATGTGATACCCCAGTAGCTGTTCACATCACGCTTGCTCTCCTTTTTGTAGACCGGAAACATATCTGCAGTCTTCCGGCAAGATGGGAATGTGCTTCTGGATAGAGAGAGTTGGAATAACAGGAGAGCAGACAGGTAATATTCTTTATGAGAATCATCGATGGAACACACCGTCAGGACCAGGCTTTGATGAAGTCTCAAGCTTAGAAATCGCTCTAGAGATGGCTTCGACATTCACCTCGATATCACCGAGCGATTGATTAGCTAATGGGACGTTGCTGGCAGCGGAGATCACGACATAAACAGGTAGTTGGTCGTCTTCAAACACACTGGCGAATTTAGCTGAGAACAGGTTCCATATACTTTGTTGGGTGCTTGCAGATTCACTATTGAATACCATGGACGATGGAAATCCAGTATCTTTGCGCTGTTCATTTACGTAGCTCCAAAAGGACTTTGGGTGAGATCTTAGTCGTCGTTGTATCCCCAACGACTGATCCGCTTATACTCGTTGTTGAGTCTAACATAGTGGAATTTGAGTGGCAACGTACGGTGTTTTGTGTAACTTCTGAGTGCAGCTTTCTTGCACCTTTTCAGCGACCGGAGAGCATTCGTCATCCACGGGATACGAGAGTCTGATCGAACGAACTTTTTGGGACATGCCTGTCAATGATGTACACCATGTTGTGAGAAAAAGTTTCTGCAGCTGAATTAATGTCTATTGGATCAAGAATGTGTTCCCAATCCATATTTGAAAGCACTTCAGTAATACTGCGATGGTCCGCCTTAAGGAAATCGTACGACACCACGGCTGGGGGGTTGAAGAAATCACGCATAACATTATCTTCAACGGCAATCACTAGAGGGCGGTGATGAGCAACATCCTTAACTAAGGGTGCAGGAGCCAAACAGATGGAAGGTGCCGTGGTACGACCACTCACGAAGCAGAGGTCCAGAGAGCGATTATTCTCGTTAACCTCGCCATTGATTTGAGATAGCGTTGCGATACTGTAGTTATCCAGAAGTTTAACGGCACCTGCGTGGAACGTGGAGCTTTCAAGATCCGGACGGAAGAAGCCGCTGTGAATAGGAGTCCATGTAATGCTCGTAAGGTTGTAGTCGCCCAAAATCACAACCTCATCACAAGGCGCGGCGGCGATATCTGAAGCACAAGATACAGATCGGCAGTGTGTGTTAATGAGATGCAAGTCGCGAATCCGATCCGGAGGGATGTACACAGCACAGAGGAATGGTTGCCTGTTATCAAGCTGAATAACAACCCATACTTGCTCAACGGTGTTCCAAGAATCGTCCTCAAGCTTTTTTGCTTTCAAGCTGGAGTTAACTGCAACAAGTACGCCACCTCCGGTAGTTTTCCTGCTATTCTCCGTGTTGCGATCACAGCGAAAAACTTCGTAGTCGGCTCCAAAAACGTAGCTCGAAATAGTTCGAGAATCAAGCCAGGTTTCAGTAAACACTATGACGTCGTAGTTCTGATCCAGAACAGCTAGCCTATATTCGTCCAGAAGGCCGTTAATTCCTCCAACGTTCTGGTAGTAGATGGATATGTCGGACTGCATGTGGCGAGAAGCGGATGAGGCGCTGTATATCGGAACACTATCAGGCAGAGAAGAATTCACTGACTGACAGTACTTGCCGACATAAGGAGCTCGGACGACCCCATTTCCTGACCCAAGCACAGGACCGGGACGTCTGCTGGTCGCTGGCAGGAATGGCACGACTGAGTTGGGAGGATTAGGGGCTTCCTCAGAGCTTGTGGCATGAGTGCGTCCCGGGAGCGTACTGGATGTAGAGGCAAGGTGTGCGATATCATATCTCGGTTGAGCTGACGGATAATCATATTCTTCGGCGTATTCAAGTTTTGATAAGAAAATTATTTTGAGCTTTTTAGTGGAATGTTTTCACCTGTCATAAGACGAGTTTAAACAATCCCATTGAATTCCACCACTTAATTGTATCTTGACAGATACGTATTTCGACCTCAACAGTAAGGCCGTCTTCAGTGTCTCGTACTTGACTCGACTTTTTTTTGAAAGTTATTAAAAAACCCAACTTAATCCACCGAAAAGTGATACTGCCTTTCTCGCATTTAGCAAAGACACAAACCTTATATGGTTCAATGAACCATTTTCTTAATAACTTTTGAACGCAACAGCCGATCGTTACAAAACTCAATAGTGATCTACAAGGGCTTACCACCTTTCGAATGCAACTTGTTGCGAGAAAATCGATTAAGGATTACTATATGAAAAGTTGTCTAATGTTTTACTTAGCTTTTGTGCACACACATACACACACACACACATACATACACACATACACACATACATACACACGGACAGACAGACATGTGCTCAGTTTGTCGAGCTGAGTCGATTGGTCTATAACACTATGGGTCTCCGAGGCTTCTATAAAAAGTTCGTTTTTGGAGTGAAATGATAGCCTTTCGGTACAACTTTGTTGTACGAGGAAGGCAAAAATAGAATCGAGCTATGTGAGCGCCATATAAGGTTGGTGTCTTGACTAAATGCGAGAAAGGCAGTGTCACCATTCGGTGAATTAAGTTGTGTTTTTGCCTTTCTCGTACAACAAAGTTGTACCGAAAGGCTATCATTTCACTCCGAAAACGAGCTTTTTATAGAAGCCTCGGAGACCTATAGTGTTATATACCAATCGACTCAGCTCGAAGAGCTGAACAAATGTCCGTCTGTCCGTGTGTATGTGTGTGCACAAAATCTAAGAAAAACATTAGACAACTTTTCATATAGTAATCCTTAACCGATTTTCTCGCAACAAGTTTCATTCGACAGGGGGCAAAGCCTAGTTGATCACTATTGAATTTTATATTGATCGACCGTTGCGTTTGAAAGTTATAAAGAAAATGGTACTTCGAACCATATTAACGCTATATAAGGTTGGTGCCTTGGCTGAATGCGAGAAAGGCAGTATCACCACTAGGTGAATTAAGTTGGGTTTTTTTTAGGTCCATCATTCTGGCCTTGATAATTTTTGTGATTCGATTGCAGCGTGACTTACACAGAAGAAATAAACTACCCAATAGTGAGTTCAATTCACCCAACCTCGAGCATCCGTACGGGAAGCCGAAATTGAGTAAATTGAGTCGAAGTAGCTTGCCTTTACTCCCATGTTAAAAAAGTACGCAACGGAAAATTTTTTTACCCAACTGGAGTTTTACTTCACTCAATTTCGACCTCAGGTAATAAAACTCAAAATTGGCTTCCCGTATTGAACTGGCGTCGTTGGATTGTTTCGCTGAAGAGAAAAAATAACTCAAAAGTAAGTTTAAAAAACTCCAGTAAAAAAGCCAGTACGCTGAAACTGCCTGCAAATGATATTATTTATTTATTTATTCAGACTAAGGCCGAAGTGGCCTGTGCGGTATATAAGAGTCTCCTCCATTCGGCTCGGTCCATGGCTGCACGTCGCCAACCACGCAGTCTACGGAGGGTCCGCAAGTCATCTTCCACCTGATCGATCCACCTTGCCCGCTGCGCACCTCGCCTTCTTGTGCCCGTCGGATCGTTGTCGAGAACCATTTTCACCGGGTTGCTGTCCGACATTCTGGCTACGTGCCCGGCCCATCGCAGTCGTCCGATTTTCGCAGTGTGAACGATGGATGGTTCTCCCAACAGCTGATGCAATTCGTGGTTCATTCGCCTCCTCCACGTACCGTCCGCCATCTGCACCCCACCATAGATGGTACGCAGCACTTTCCTTTCGAAAACTCCAAGTGCGCGTTGGTCCTCCACGAGCATCGTCCAGGTCTCGTGTCCGTAGAGGACTACCGGTCTAATGAGCGTTTTGTAGATTGTCAGTTTGGTACGGCGGCGAACTCTATTCGATCGGAGCGTCTTGCGGAGTCCAAAGTACGTACGATTTCCAGCCACTATGCGTCTCCGAATTTCTCTGCTGGTGTCATTTTCGGCAGTCACCAGTGAGCCCAAGTACACAAATTCTTCTACCACCTCGATTTCGTCACCACCGATGCAAACTCGCGGTGGGTGGCTCACATTGTCTTCTCTTGAACCTCTTCCTATCATGTACTTCGTCTTCGACGTGTTGATGACTAGTCCGATCCGCTTAGCTTCCCTCTTCAGTCTGATGTAGGCTTCCTCCATCTTCTCAAAGTTACGTGCCATAATATCTATGTCGTCGGCGAAACCAAATAGCTGGACGGACTTATTGAAAATTGTACCACTCGTGTTAATCCCTGCTCTTCGTATTATCCCTTCCAAAGCGACGTTGAATAGCAAACACGAAAGACCATCACCTTGCCGTAACCCTCTGCGGGTTTCGAAGGGACTCGAGAATGCCCCTGAAACTCGAACAACGCACATCACCCGATCCATCGTCGCCTTGATCAACCGTATCAGTTTATCCGGAAAACCGTGTTCGTGCATTAGCTGCCATAGCTGGTCCCGATCGATTGTATCATATGCGGCTTTGAAGTCGATGAATAGATGATGTGTGGGTACGTTGTATTCGCGGCATTTCTGCAGTACTTGGCGAATGGCGAACACCTGGTCCGTGGTGGAGCGTTCGCCCATAAAACCCGCCTGGTACTGCCCCACGAACTCCCTTGCAGTTGGTGCTAGTCGACGGCATAAAATTTGGGAGAGTACCTTGTAGGCGGCGTTCAGCAATGTGATTGCGCGGTAGTTGCTACAATCCAGCTTATCGCCCTTTTTGTAGATGGGGCACACGACACCTTCCATCCACTCCTGCGGCAAAACTTCCTCCTCCCAAATCTTGGTAATGACCCAGTGCAGCGCTCTAGCCAGTGCCTCACCACCGTGTTTAAATAGCTCTCCTGGTAGTTGGTCAACCCCAGGGGCTTTGTTGTTCTTCAGCCGGCCAATCTCCTCCTGGATTTCTTGGAGATCCGGAGCCATCAAAATTATGTCCTGCGCGCGTTCTCCCAGATCCAACACCATACCGCCATCTTCGTCTGCCACATCATAGTGCTGCCGCCACCTTTGGGACACCTCACGCTCGTTCGTAACAAGGTTCCCGTTTATGTCCTTACACATATCAGGCTGTAGCACGTTACCCTTACGTGAACGGTTTAACTTCTCATAGAATTTTCTTTGGTTATTAGCGCGGTATAGTTGCTCCATCTCTTCATGGTCTCGATCTTCCTGCTGGCGCATTTCCTCCGGAAAATCGAGTTTTGTCTGTTCCGAGCCCGTTTATATCGTGCCTCGTTCGCCCTCGTGCGGTGTTGCAGCAATCTCGCCCATGCTGCATTCTTCTCTTCCACTAACTGCTCACATTCGCCGTCATACCAGTCGTTTCTCTGATCCGGGGGCACCGTGCCAAGTGCAGCGGTTGCGGTGCTACCAATGGCGGATCGAATATCTCTCCAGCCATCTTCAAGAGACGCTGCGCCTAGCTGCTCTTCCGTTGGGAGTGCCACTTCCAGCTGCTGCGCGTATTCTTGGGCTAGTCTACCGTCTCGTAGCCGCCCGATATTAAGCCGCGGCGTCCGACTTCGACGCGTGTTGTACACCGTCGAGAGTTTTGAGCGCAGGCATACTGCAACGAGGTAGTGGTCGGATTCAATATTCGCACTGCGGTATATGATATACCGCAATCGAATAAAATCTTTGGTTAGGGTGTTGCTTACCTGCCGAGCCGTCGGTACATGTTGTTCTCGGGTCACCGAGATCGCCTCCTCGATGGAACGCAGCTGCCAATCAATTGCTTCAGGCGTTACCGGCCGCCCCTCTTAGTTGACGTTGGCGTCCACGCACCTTTCTAACCGGCCCCAGTCGACTCGATGATAGTTTCGCCGGCCGTTTCGATTGTCGCGACTGTTGCCCCAGGCTTGATGTTTGGCATGCAGGTCGCCGGCAATGATGTTCTGACCTTGTCTCCGCGTTAGTTTGACAAGGGCGGCCGATGAACCATCGCCGGCTTTTGCTTGAGTTGGGCAGTAGGTACGCCGCGTGGCGTGATTTTTTTTTCTTGAGCAAGGGTAAACGGAAATCTGCAACCAGACACCTGAGGAGGTAACTCAGGTAGTGTGGGGATGGGTATGTCATGTAACTCTTACCCGACCCACTAAAACCAAAACCCTTTCGCCAGTCCGTACCCCCGGCCCGCAATTAAGCAGTACATCAGGGGGGACTATTGAGAACGCTCACGCCTATGCTAACGCACTTGACGTCAATACACACAACATCGACTTCAAGGGTGACTACCTCACCACCCGTCGATCGCAAGCTATGATAGTAACCTAGCGGTCCGTATCATAATCTCACGTTGGAGACGAGCACCCCGACAACAACCAACGCGCGTGAACCGCAATGACCTCTATATCTACATACTGAGGTCCCCGCAGCCCAACCGCGACATGTTGGTTGTCGGGGTGAGCAAAGTGTTCACTGCATCTCAGGTGCCCTTACTGCACTCGTTGGTTTTGCTCAAGACGCCACCACCGCTGCAGTTTCGACATAATCTGTTGAGATGCTGTGTTCACCGCATTCCATATAACTTCCTCCCGGCACATCCTCACGACGAGGTTGTCCGGGGTTGTATCCATACCGCTAACAAGCAGCATGGCATTGCGTTCTACCTCGAATCGCGGGCATGCGAACATCACATGCTCGGTCGATTCTACCTCACCTACACATTCAGGACACTCTGCAGAGTCTGCGAAGCAAAACCTGTGTAGGAATTTTTTAAAGCAATTATACCGCCGGAAATAAGTATAAAGACAAGCATGTTTTTCATACATTTTCATTATGTTTGAGAATCGAAATCTCGACTCGTAGCGATTCGATTTGGCTAAAATTTTACTAGGCACCTGTTTTCCACTAGAACTTTCGATCTTTGAGTGAATTGTATACATCTCTGATGATTTTGGCCTCCGAATCTGGAAATAATTATAAAGACACCACTTTTTTATATGGGGCTCCATACAACAGACCTGTCTTTATAATTATTTCCAGCAGAAACGCGTATAAGTAGAATATATGCATAAATGTAACTTTCATTCAATAAAAATTCAAGTCATTTCAGGCCTGCTGGCAAAAAATCAGCCCACTCGAATCGCTAAGAATCGAGATATTGACCTCCCAACATGGCCATTTTGTATGGAAACCGAGCTTGTCTTTATACTTTTTTCCACCAGTGTATGTTCAGACAACACCTGTGTTAGGTGGAAGTTGACTTGACCATGCTTCCTATCAACTCAGTTAGACACTTCCGGAATTAGTCTGTGGGTCCAACGACCTTTGACTGCGGTGTCCCATGCTCTTTGTCATTTAAGCAACGAGGCTGCTCTCTTGACACATCGCACTTGCACCGAGTCCCTTTTGTTGTAGCACTCCACATCTTCCTCTAGGAGTATGTCAGGAGTATTCCAGCTATAACGCACACCGCCTCATATGATATGGTGCGATATGCGCTCGCGACACGTAGGCACATCAGCCGGTGTACTCTGATCAATTTCTTTACATTGCACTCGGCTTTTAGTGCTACGGCCCATGCCGGCACGCCATAACGGATGATAGACAATGCTACGCCAGCTATCAGCCTACGCACTTGACTATGCACCGCCGATCTGTTGGACATCATTCGTGATGAAGATTTTATCGCCAATGAAGCCCGCTGACATGCATAATCGACGTGGCTCGTAAAATTGAGCTTATCGTTGATCATCACGCCCAGATGCTTAAGCTTGAGAGACCTCACGGAGTTAACTGTGCTGGTCTCTGCTCTTATCCTCGCTTGCTGCAACCCATGGCGGTTATGCACTACCCAGGCCTGGTAGCGTGTCACTTTTTAGTGACTTGGTCACTTTTTTCGAGCTAGTCACTAAAAAGTCTCTTTTTTCGACCTCAAGTCACTAAAGTCTCTTTTTTCGACCTCAAGTCACTAAAGTCACTTTTTCTCGCAAAAAGTCACCTATTTTCAACTATTTTGAAACTATTGACTAAGATTTTTTTATAAAGCTTCTATGTATCCATCGGAAGATGCTCTGTTCATGGTGGAAATGAAATTACGGATCTTAGAAAAATGATCACTCTGAAACATCGCCAGCCATTTAACTCGCTGCTCTTATTGGAATTTAAACAGTGAAGGTGAAGGTGTTTTACGTCACAATTTTTAAATTGGTATACAGTGATGCAAGCAAGAGACCTGACAATTTCGATATATTTTTTTAACACAAACTTTATGCAGTAGGGGAAGGTGGGGAGACTTGATTCCTTGGGAGGCTTGATTCTCCCCTGTTTTACCAAGAACTAAACTGCCCTAAACTGCGGGTGTTACAAACATGCGATGTTTGTAACACCCGCATTTTTGTTCATTTTGTAAAAAGCCTGCGAATCGTTCACAAAGCTCAATTTAATGGATCTAATCTCACAACAGTAAAATAGGCTTTACTATCTTGCTTACACGCAGAGAAATGTTTTTTTAAATTCAATGATATTATGTATAAAAACAACAAAAATAATTATTGTTCCTCGGCTAATAATTTTATTTGTTGAATTCAACAAAAAATCAGATTTGATTAGACGAAAAATATTGTTGTTTCTACAATGTTCCAAAACAGCACTCAAAATAAAAATTGTTGAATTTACAATATATTTTTTTGTTTGTACAAAAAATATTTTTAATCCAAAAAGAAAAATTTTTGCTTTTAACAATATTTTTCTCAAATTCAAAAAAAAAAATTGTGATCAAAAATTTTCTTTAAATGTTATATAAAATTTCTTGTGATTATCCGTTAATTTATTTTTGGGTAGGCTTCGTGTGAAAAATAAAACCACAATAATTATATTTGTATTTTTTTCAAATATTTACTCCACAAACTAGTTACACTGGATTGCAGTAGAAACAACAATGAAAATTTTTGAATTAAATATATTTCAGTTTTGATTTTAAAAATAAAATATTTGGGTTTAAAAAATATTTCAATAATTTAATTTTTTAGTTCAAAAAGGTAGATTTTCTCTGCGTGTATCTGTGGTAAGCTGGAAATGATTGAGTTTGTGGGCAGGATTGACAAACGATTTACAAAACCAACCAAAATACATATGTCACAAATATGTGATCATGGGCAGTAAAGTAGTATTGTTATAGCGTATTTTTATAATAGATCCTCTAGATAAATCATCGTAATGTGGGGAGTAATTTTTTTTAATTGTATATAATTTTTTTTAGTGGCCACGCAAAACTAGAACAACTTCTCCCAATAATGACCAAATGCTATCATTTTTTCACAGCACAAATCCATTAATATGCTAAATGACAGGGATTGAATCCTAAAGAGAATGAACAAGTCTCTCACTTATCATCGCTATATACATATACGATATGTACACTGAAAACCAAAACTACCCAAAAGTAGGTTGTTTGCACTCAAAACCGTGGTTTGGGTCAATAACCCAAATTTGAGTAAAATGACTTTTCTGGCACTAGGTAGTTTGCCTTTAATCCCATGTAAACAATTTACCCAAAGCTGAGTTTAATTTATCCAAAGCGGACCTTGATCAACCCAAAATAGACGGTCGACTGTCGGAAAGCTGTTCCGCAAACGTCAAATCACTTATTGCACGGTAAAAATTTTTGGTTTATTTTTTCAGTGTGAATGTTAATTATTAAAATCAACGGGAATATGCAACTTTAAACGAGCGTTACATGGCACTTTATTTTTTAAACAAGTTTTATGATACTTTGAAGGTATTTTGTCATATATTTATGTGATTTTGAAACATTTTAGATTTCTCGAATATTCTTGATATCAAGAAATATCAACACTTTTCGTACAGTGCATGCCGTTTTGAAGTTTCCGACACTCAGTCTGCTTCTTCTTCTTTGCTCCGCAAAATTAGAATTTTTCTCTTTTCTCGCGATATGATTCGGAACAGTTTTTGCCTCTCTTTTATTGTTGTTCGTTATCTATTGAGAGCGATTTCTGCAAACCCTGCTAAATGATCTTCACTGAAAAAAATGCCATCATTCCACCACAATTTCAGGATATTTGGATTTTGAGTTGTTGCCTCAATTTGAGGAGACTTTATCTCTCATATTATACATCCATATAAAAATTTGTCTAAAAAATTCAAGAGAATATATATTTTTTGAGTAGATATCATAGAAAGGCATTCAAATCTCCATAATTTTGAAGATTGCATGCGCTGTCGAATTCCACAGCAAAAATCGTCCATGAATACGCACAGCAAGTCAGAAAATCTGCATATTTTGGAGTAAAAATATTTAAAGGTTCAGAGAGCATGGTCCTCATTATAAAGCAGAAGGTAGAGCGTGTGTAGCTTGCTGCTGCGCCAGGAAATCACCCATTGCGCATTATTGCACTCGGCGAAGGTATCGCCTTACTCGGATCACTGTTGGACTCTGACTCTGACTGAGGGAGAACGATGCTTGGCTGCTTGCTCGTCACCAACACCAAGACGGCATAAACAGCATATAGAATAGAGTGGTATACAACAGGGCTGTCTCGCCCCACACATCCCCCTTTCTCTCCGGCTTTTTTTATTAGTCTCTTGCAATTATAACTTGTCCTTGGTTTTCTCTTTTATTGTAAATGTATTATTGAGCTTATATTTATTTAAACACTCGGTAAAAATACCACTATAAAGATTTATTTGCCGAAGGAACCATTCAAAGGCCAAGGAAATCGAAAACCATTTTCTACGGAATATTGTCTTATACTCAGGCAACGAACAGATACTTCCGGTTAGAATAGATGAAGTTTCCTCCAACGGTTGTTCATTCACCTCATTCATATGCTCCAAGATTCAATTTGTACGTTGGTCTTCCTGGTCTTTAACCCATAGAGGGCCATCGCACTTTGTAGGTGGTTGTTAGTACGATTTTCTACTACAATTTTGGCCCGTCAATCTCCAGCTGCTGAGCGAAGCACATCAACTCAACACCACGACCTCCTACCAAATATTCCACTCTCTCATCTGTCACTTTCCCATCTAGGGCTAATGCTAATGGCTAATATATATGCCCTTTATTCGGTTTATGTCATTTACCATACCCGTCTCAATCCCTACAGATGCGTCTCCGAATTTCGTCGCTGGTTCATTCATTTAATTTATTCAGTTTACATCTAAACAGACAACACTGAATCAACAATTTGACGCTACAATACACGGTTTGAGGCCTGCACCTGGTCTGCCCACCTAGCCGCTGTGCTCCACGCCGTCTTATTCCTGCCGGATCCGAAGCGAACACCATCTTTGCAGGGTTGCTGTCCGGCATTCTTGCAACATGTCCTGCCATCGTACCCTTGCGGATTTAGCTACCTTCTAGATACTGGGTTCGCCGTAGGGCTGGGCGAGCTCGTGGTTCATTCTTCGCCGCCACACAACGTCTTCTTGCACACCGTCAAAGATGGTCCTAAGCACCCGTCTCTCGAATAATCAGAGTGCTTGCAAGTCCTCCTCGAGCATTGTCCATGTTTCATGTCCGTAGAGGACAACCGGTCTTATAAGCGTCTTGTACATGTCATGTCACATGGTGGTGCGGTGGTGAATATTTTTTGACCGCAGTTTCTTCTGGAGTCCGTATTAGGCCCGACTTCCCCAGATGATACGCCTTCGTATTTCACGACTAACATTGTTATCAGCCGTTAGCTAGGATCCAAGGTAGACGAATACCTAGACCACCTCGAAGGTATCCCCGTCTATCGTAACACTGCTTCCCAGGCGGGCCCTGTCGCACTCGGTTCCGCCCACAAGCATGTACTTTGTCTACGATGCATTCACCACCAGTCCAACTTTTGTTGCTTCACGTTTCAGGTAGGTGTACAGTTCTGCCACCTTTGCAAATGTTTGGCCGACAATGTCCATGTCACCCGCGAGACAAATAAATGACTGGATCTGTCGTCGCTGGTATTGATTCCGTAAATCTGCAGTCAAACAAAGTACGCGAACACAATAACCGCCCTAGTTTCAGCTCCGAACTTCTTCTGAAACGAACTTTCTCTCGGAGTTTGATCTGTCAAACTAAATGATGCGTTTTTTAGTGCAATTTTATGAGAATCTAGCGCACTTCGTCCGAAGTTGGGTTTCTAGCCTATATCTTGCATGCTATGATGGCATAAACACCAGCTATCTCGCATCGACAAAACACGCTAGCAGTGCACCACTATCTTGTGCATCTTCGCATTCGTTCAAAAGCCTTCATTCCTTACACAAGCAAAATTATCGGCCACATATAGCAGATAAACAAATTCTGCATTTATTATCCGCTTTTTTTCCGTTATTCAATCACACGCACATTCTCTAAAAATAGTGATCGACATCACTATATGTGCCATATTCCGACTTCCGAGTACTGATCAAATTTGACACGATATTCTAGGAAGCATCAGAGCTAACGAAATATCAAATTCTTATTTATATGAAACTGTATCCGAATGATAAATACATCTCAAGACAAGACTGATCACCATCGATGCAAACTCATGGTGCAGCTACATTGTCTTCTTTTATGTCTTTTCCTGTCATGTACATCGTTTTCCAGGTGGTCATGACTGTAGCAGGTTTTCTCTATCTTGTCGTTCCGTGTCAAAGCACCAATTCCGTCATTGCTAAACGGTCCTTATACAAATCATACTAATAGAGTTATTCCATACCAAAGCGTAACTCTTTGAATGTTCCCGAAAGGATCGAAAGCGTTCGTGTAATTTGAAATACTCGTTTTTCCCCTTTCCAACGTCGCCTTAACTAATCTTGTTAATTTATCCGAAAGATGATTATCAAGATGAGCCTCTTCCATAGAACCTATCCCCTACATTCTAATAATATTCTCGTGGCGAGTGCAGAAGTGCTCTTGGTTTACAATAGTGACTGCATCTTTTATCAATTCCTTTACATCTACGGTAGCCCGAAAGGACGTGGCCAGCGCCGTTTGTTAACCCCCTAGAGCTTTTGAACTAAGCACATTGAGGTGCTCAGTGCAAATCCCATGCCCTAGCCATTGGCTCTCTATGCAATTGCGATTGTTCTGGTAAAACACGGAGTAGCAACTACGACATGTAAGGTTATCATGCTCAGGCTCTACTTTGTTAATGCAGTGTTCTTCTCATAAGACAAGAACCTCGACTAATTCTATTCGCTTTTAGAGCGAAACATCGTGATTTCGCATGAATTAAAACTCAAGCATAATCCATTTCTTCAAATTTGCGAGCAAGTTTTCCAAAACATTAGGACTCCAATATTAATATCTGTGCAGGGCTCTGGGTATTATTTAACCACCATGGTTGGAGATACATCCAATGTTATTCCTGACATTCGATATTAGCTGCACCAAGTTGGGGTCTCCAGTTAGCCTTGTGAGCAAAAACGTAGGATTGCCACTGCTTATAGAATACGAAGTTGAAATGCAGAGCCATAGATGGGATATCACAATTGCTAAACATTACTTTATTTTGCAATTTGAAATCAAGGCTCTTCAAAAGTGTCATTGCGGCATCCACAACTTCAATATTACTTTCTTACAACGTGATTTTGCAGTTTTTTTTAATTCGCATTTTTTTATTCAGTAGAACCATGCTACAATAAGCTGAATTTGGCAGATTATTATGCATTATGTTGTAGTGTGTGTTTTGTTTTATCACCAACATCGATTTGGCACTTATGGTACTAGTACTTTGGCTGCTAGGCTCAGGTAAACTAGATATTTGATACGTGACCAGGTGAGTCATTGGTAATTTTGAACTAAGCTTAGATTACGCAAGTGAATTGAGCAAGTCGCTTGACTTGAACATCTAAACTCCTCCGTTCAACTCACTTGCACGAAAAGAAAGTTGAACATGTTCAACCTTTGGCAAGTCAAATGAATTTTACTGAAATGATCAAATTACTTGCCTTGTCAAAACCTCGGTTAAAACATAGCATGATACTTTAGGATCAACCCCCCTTTATTGTTTCCTCAGAAACTTGCTTTGTGTTTTCTAGTGCTTTTAACACACCATTGTGTTTTTCGTCATCAAACCATTTCAACTATGAACGGACCGTTCAAATCGCCCACGACATGCTTTGAACTGTGTTCCAACTCGCAAACCTTCAGCTATTCAATTTATCTGGCTGTCATCATAACTCGCATATCATTCCAACTTTACTTGGCGGTCTTCCCAACACGCCATTACGGTTCTCAAAACACGTACAAAATCTCAACTTTTCTTGGCGGTCCACCTAACACGACATTTCAGTTCTTTCACACGCAATCATTCAAGCTTCACTTAGCGAGCTTACCAATACGCCATTATGGTCCTTAAAACACGCTAATCATCAACCGTCTAAGACGAGTTAAATAACTCCAATTCCACCAATTATTTCGATATCTTTGCAGATACGTATTTCGACCACAACTGTGTGGTCGTCTTCAGTGTCTCGTACTTGACTCGACGACGCTAATCATTTTTACTTTGCTTGGCGGTCTTCAAAACACGCAAGTCATTTAATCTTTACTTGGCTGTTCACTAAACACGCCACTGCGGTACTAAAACACGCAAATTCTTTCATCTTTACTTGGCGGTCCTCCAAACATACCACAGCAATTCTTAAAATACGCAAATGATTTCATCTTTTCTTGGCGGTTCTCCAAACTCGCCATAGCGGTCCTCAAAACTCGCCAATCATTTCATCTTTTTTGGCCAAACGCCATTGCCGTACTCAAGACACGCAAACAATTTCGAATCTTCTCCGTTTTACTTACTTACGCAACCGCGTCTCTCCCAATTTGGAGCACCGGTCCCCACGTAAACACTGCAAAATGCAAACATCCTTCTTGGTTCAGGAATTTACCTTTTCTTCTGAGATTGCGCAGTGGGTGATTTCCATGACGCAGTATTTTTATCAGACACATTAGTTTTAACATTATTCCACTTGATACTAACAAAAAATGAGCAGTAAAACCTGCCACTGTCGCCAAATGTGTAGCTTGCTGCTGCGCCAGGAAATCACCCATTGCGCATTATTGCACTCGGCGAAGGTATCGCCTTACTCGGATCACTGTTGGACTCTGTCTGACTGAGGGAGAACGATGCTTGGCTGCTTGCTCGTCACCAACACCAAGACGGCATAAACAGCATATAGAATAGAGTGGTATACAACAGGGCTGTCTCGCCCCACACAGAGCGTTCAATCTTAGGCTCGTTGTACATGAATCTTCATAATTTTTGTATCGTTTTCTACCAGTCCCTGGTTCCCTTGGGGATATGGCCAATTTTCGTTCAATCTTTGAACTTGAAAAACTTCTTGATTTTGCAAAACAAGTACACTGGAGTACATTTCGGCGATTTTCGAATCGAATTGGCTATAGGAATATAGGAATAAAGGCTATAGGAAAACTATAGGAATTTTGTGATCGATTCCAGAAGATTGCTTGAAAATCCGTTAGAAATTGGCTGAGCTACGTGGTTTTGAATTTTGAGTTTTGTCGTAAAATGGGGGTTGGGGACGTACATGTTAAGAGTGATAACCATATTTCGCTCACTTCCACTGGCGTTAAAAATGATTTGCTTGAAGACTACTCATAGTTTTGAGTTGTCTTGCTTTTTACTGATATTGATTTAATTTTTTCGGGGGGGTTAAAAGAGAGGGCAATAATTTTACTTAGTAGTGACTTAGTAGTAGATAAAAGTTAGGAGTATGATTTTCGTTTCTCCTCTGAGCTCGTTCTAAGAGAAAAGAGTGGTGAGTGAAAGGTATTTTCCGCCACAAATTACGAAAAAAATATTCTCCTTCGACCCAAAAACGCTTGATTTTGTCTCATCGAACTTGCAATTGAAATTAGAAGTCACTATTTGGTCACTTTTTCTGCAACTGAAAGTCACTATTTGGTCCCTTTTTTCGTCAGCTTTGGTCACTAAAGTCACTATTTTGAGTGGCTTCGGTCGCTACCAGCCCTGGCACTACCACTACTTCCGTCTTGTGGTGTGCAAGGAACAACCGTCTCGAGTTGAGCCGTTCCTCCACTCTGCCAACCGCGTATGAAGCCTTCAGTCTGACTTCTTCGAGAGTGTCACCTGCTACTTCTAGCATTACGTCATCCGCGAAGCCTTCAACCTTCACACGGGCCGGAAGACTTAAGCGTAATACTCCGTAATAATATAATATTTCACAGAACCGGTCCGAGGATCGATCCCTGTGGAACACCCGCAGACACTACGACCGAATTTTGACCAGCATCCGTGTCGTATAACAGCACCCTGTTCTGAAAATAACTTTTCAGTATCCTGCACAGGTAATCCGGAACTCTCAATCGGTGCAGGGAGTCAGCAATTGCTGCCCAGCTAGCATTGTTAAACGCGTTTTTTACATCAAGTGTAATCAACGCGCAGTACTTAATACCTCTTCTGTTTAAACCTCTCGCTATCTTGGCCGTATCCGTTACCGCTCGAATTGCTTCGATGGTAGAACGGCCCTTACGGAAGCCATACTGGTTGTATGCCGAAGGGTCCCCCGGCTGTTTGCCAGGCTTCGGTAATAGCACCAATTTCTGCCGTTTCCATCGATCTGGGAAGTTTCCTTCGTCCATGCATCTCTGGAGGCAGCTCCTGAACATATCTGGATTGGCAAGAATGGCGTGTTTAAGGGCCAGGTTTGGAATACCATCCGGGTCTGGCGCCTTATTCAGCTTAAGTTTTCTTGCGGCTACGATAAGCTCTTCGTTAGTCACTAGCGGTACCACGTCAACTGACTCGTATGGTGTAGCGGGCCAGTCCGATAGTTCATGTGTCGGAAACAATCCCTCTACTATTCCGGCTAACATCTTTCAAGAGGTGTGCTATTGGTCCTAGACATCACTATCCTGTATGCATCTCCCCATGGGGTGTCATTCGCCCTCCTACATAGCTGTTCAAAGCAGGCTCGCTTGCTACATTTAATCTCGTAGTTCAGAGCTCTGCTCGCTGTCTGGAATACCCCACGTCTATCGAGTCGCTCAGCATCTGTTCTAGCACGTCGCAACCTTTTTTTTAGCTCTAAGACTGGTTCTACGAAGATCTGCAATCGTGTCAGACCACCAGTACACTGGTTGTCGATTTCCTGGGGGTTGGATCTTCCTTGGCATCGCTATGTCCCAGGCACGTGTTAGTACCTCGGTCAGATCGTTACCGCTCAGTCCTGTAGTCCTGCTTTCCCAGCGTAGCGCTTCCTTCAACAGTTCTTGATTGAACTGTGAGCTGCGCCATCCGGGATCAGTTGCACCGCCTCTTCTCGTCGTAGTTTTCCGGGTATACTCGACCATAAAACGTACTTCCTAATGGTCGCTAGAACTTAGAAGTATGACCCTCGTGGACCATCCATCCTGGTTCTTCAGTCCATCCTGCGCTGCAGAAGGTGACGTGGATACATGAATCACCGCTCGGTCCTCGAAACGTTGGCACTTGACCTTCGTTCAGCAGAACTACGTTTAATACCGCTAGTGACTTTAGCAGGATATAACCTCTAGCGTTAGTAATCCGGGAACCCCAGTCCACTGCCCACGCATTGAGGTCACCTGCTACAACTACTGGCCAGTTAGTTTCGCCGCAAAAATATCAACTACCCTAGTGTACTGCTCTATACTCCATCTAGGAGGACAGTAGCAGCTACAAAAGTAAACACCGTTTACCTTTGCTATGACGAAACCCTCATCGTCGGGAGAAGATATTATCTTTTGGATGGGGTATCGCCCACAAGTCCAGATTCCCACCATACCGGACTTGTCCGCAATCCAGCTGCCGTTCCCAGCAGGGATGCGGTATGGGTCGGACAGCAAGGCAACATCAGCTTTACACTCGATAACCGACTGTTGTAGCAGCAGCTGGGCCGCCTCGCAGTGGTTCAAGTTTAGCTGTGTTACTTGCATGTCTGGACCCTTCTAGTGGCCGGACAGGCCTGCGCACCGGTGAGATGCCTGTTGTCTGCCCCCGTAGGACAGATCAGGAATCTCGGTGCAGCCTGGCAGGTGCGAGCTTGGTGGTTTTCGGCTCCGCACCTACGGCACAGCTTACTACGGTCAGGTCCCTTACAGTCATAGGACTTATGACCGTGGCCAAGGCACCTGTAACAGGTCTGATTGGGTTGGCTTGTGCTCAGCGAGCACACCGACCAGCTCACCTTCAATTTTACCTTATCCAATACCTTCTTGGCCTCAGCCATAGGTAGTTGGAATGAGGCAACCTGCATTCCCGCAAAGCCTTTGCGTAACCGAATCGCGGATTCCTGGATCTCGACATTGCACTGCTCCTTCAGTGCGTCTATCAGGTCTCCGGCTTCGGTTATTTCATCCATGCCCTTGCACTGCATGTTCAGGACTGGGCACAGGGCTCTAACCTGAACCCCGTCACCCAGGACCTCCTCCGTCAACTTTTTATACTCTTTTTATACTGCTACTCTTCCGAGTAGCATCCCGCTTCAAGACAAGAATCTTGACAATAATCGCTTCGCCTCTGTCCTTCCGCTTGTCGCTGCCATTGGAAGGCGCGCCCTTTTCACACGGGCTCTACTTTTCTTAGCGATGACCTGTTCCGTACCTTTGGTCGCACTCATTGCGACTTGCTGACGACTTCGTTTCGCCTTTTTTGGATTCACGACCTCTGTCCATGGCAGGTCTTCCTCCCAGCGATCCTCTGGTATCTTCCTTGGTGGAGGTACCATTTTCCTCTCGGTCTTATCCACTCGGACCTCCGGTCCTTCGGTCCGTGCCGAGGCTTTATTAGCTACTTTAAAGCTACACCTGTGTTCAGAATAATAGCAACGAAAGCCGTTTTTCATACAAAATGGTCAATTTTGACAAGCTGTAACTTTGCACCCGATGAACGATTGAGCTGAAATTTTGGCAGTGAACTACAAATATGATGAAATTTACACATAGTAAGTATCAATTTTTTCGAATGACGCCTTCAAAAATTACGCACTAGGTCAAATTGTTCAAAATAATAGCAGTTTTTGTTTTGCAAATATCAATAAAACAATTGAATGGAATGTTATCAATTTGAATTCAGATGCTGCGAGACACTAAGTTTAAAATTTAAAAAATATGTATTGTTGAATTTGACATTTGAATTGGCCAATATAACAAAAATAAAAACTGCTATTTTTTTGAACAATTTGACCTAGTGCGTAATTTTTGAACGCGTGATTCAAAAAATTTGGTACGTAGTATGTGTAAAATTCATCATATTTGTAGTTCACGGCCAAAATTTCAGCTCAATCGGTCATCGGGGTACAAAGTTACAGCATGTCAAAGTTGACTATTTTGTATGAAAAACGGCTTCTGCTGCTATTATTCTGAACACAGGTGTACATTAAGCTACTTTAGCTACACTTTATTAGCTATCTTCGATTCAGCCTCCTTCGAGGCCTTCACCGCTTGGCTAACCGCCAACTCTTTTTCCTCAGTAAAAAGACGGATCTTGTGCTCCGCCTCCTTACTGGGTTCCAGCAAGGACTTCCATTCCGACTTCGCCTCCACGACTAGAGCGCAGAGGGTCAGTACGGCTTGCTTCAAGTCCTTACTGTGGGTTCAGAGCCAGATCAGCGCTAGTCAGGAAGGAGCATCTGAGCCTACTCCCACTCAGCTACCAGCTGAGCCATAGAATTTTACCGCGTGCTACAAGGCCCGCCACGGTTTTAGGGGACGGAAGACAGCCTGGCCATTAGCCCATTCGCCGTTTCAGGTCGGTGTCACCCGGCCTTACTAAGAGAATAGAATAACCAGACTACCAGCCCTCGCGTTCACAATATTTCAATATCCAGATACAAAGTCCAATAACAAGCAACCAGTATACCATAATAATCAGGGTCTTACTGGTATCAACCCTGATGTGCCAGTGGCACTCCCTGGGCTTGTGCTTTTAAAGCGGCACACAGTCGCTTTGATAGTGTCTGCTTACGGGCACTTGTGGTTCTTTGGGAGGGATTTTAGCAGAGCCCACTGCTAAATCCCACCACGCCCTAGGCAGTTCTCCCTGACTCGCAGACAGCTAGGGAGGGGTCGTCAAGCCCTTGGACATGGTCTCTGCTGCCCCCATTGGGCCGACGGAAGTGGTCACTTCGACACCGATGGCCTCAATGATGCTCAGCTGGAAGCTTGGCAGCAGGCGACAGTTGATGTTGTAGCGAAGAGCGATGGCTACACTACACTATAGCAACCGTTCGCTAACTGGGCTAAAACACCAGCCCAGTTACCGAACGCCGCTTTTTAACTGGGCTGACGAGGGAATTAGCGATGCATTGTTATGATCGTGTTTTACATGAAGCTTAAAAAATATACCATTCAGAATCCCCTCGTCACCGAGTCTTTGTTGTTGTTTTTTGACGGATAACTGCTTTTTAACTGGGCTTTGGCCCAGTTAGCGGACGCCCAGTTAAAAACAGTCCAGTTAGCGAACTGTTGCTGTATACGAAAGTCCGGGATGTGGACGCTCACCTCCGGTTTTAGGGGCGATTCAGTGATGAACGCCACGTCGATCTACTTCTCCTCGAGGAAATAAGCCAGTTCGAAGTTTTTGTACTGAAGCAAGCAAGCGTTAAAGTTAACCAGGCCCACCCTAGCAGCCATTTTCAATAATGAACATGCCAAGAGTGAAGACAAACGAGTTTTGCAGCCGTGCAGCCTAGTGGCGAAATGCGCGAAGATCGGCTTCAGTTGCTCCGGAGTGTAGAGCGGAGCAGATTCTTCCGGTATGACAGTTTCGTTCTCCGGCTGCCGACGGAACCCATGAAGAGGGAGCGGGGGCCATTCCCTGGTGGATGGTGCCGAGGCTTGAACCGACGCAGCTGCCACTGTCAGTCGCTTGTGCGGTTGTAACGGTGGGAGGATTAAAATCGCACGACGGGGATCCGGGATGGCTGGAAACTTCACCTTGTTGAGAGCATGAACACGGTTATTCTTCGGCAAGGTACTGGTGGAAGCCTTCTTCCGGATTTCCAAAACCGCCTGCTTTGGACAGTCCTTGATTGTAGCCCGATATTTGTCACCGCAGTTGGCGTATTTGGGATCAGCCACTTCCATCTTGTCGCACTCTTCAGATCCTTCCACGTGGTGGAGTCGTGCTCCAAGTGGACCAGGTAAAGCTGGTCGCGATATCTCCTCGTCTTGTCGTGAGCTAAAGGCCGCAGCTGTCGAGTTCCGCAATGAGATCTTCTTCATTCATGTCGTTGAGCCATCGCAGCTAAGGCTTGAGCGGCTTCGTGCCGGGGTGGTCATGAGTGTAGTTTTCATACTTGTGGACCTCGAGAAACTCCACGACGGACTAATGATGGTCCTGGTTTGCAGGCATCAATTTCACGCCCTCGCTGCAGAACCGAAAAGTACATTTCAGCCTCTTGGCGATAGGCTGTCGAATTTTCGGTCGCAAATGCGGCGGATCGCCATTCGCAAACACGGGCGGGCAGTTCTCCCGCTCTAGTCGCACCTGCGATTGCTGCTTCTTACGTTTCTTCGGCGGATTTTCCTGCGATCGAATCGGCCACGGATGGATTTTTTGATTGAATGGCTGAAGCAATTTCTTGACGTACTTGCGAAGGAAATCCTGGAGGTATTTCGTAAGATTTTCTTAAGTGATTTACGAGAAAAAATGAGAGGCCTCAACTGCTGTTGACATCTCATTCGAATATTTGTTTAACTTGAGTATTTTGCTGCCTCACATTTCAGGCGAGTGTACAGTTCTGCAGAGTTCTACCGCCTTTTTAAATTATCGGCCGCCAGTGTCCACAAAACAAACAAATTGACTGGATATTTTCCAAATCGCACCCGACTGTTGCACCCGGCTCTTTGCATGACACCTTCTATTACAATTTTGAGCAACAGGCACGAAAGTTAAAAACCTTGTCGTACCCGGCGGGATTCGAACGAACTGGAATGATCGCCCGAAACCTTCACACAACTTTGCACACCATCCATCGTTGCTTTTATCTGTCTTGTAAGCTTCAATTCAAAGAAATTGGATGACGGTGTTAAGAGGCTTAATTTGTATCCTTTATATATTGCACATTAACTAAACCTTCAATCAACGTTTTTCATCTATCTAACTATATGTTATTCTTCTTTCATTCAACAGTGATGAACTGACGCTGGAAGGAATCAAGCAGTTCTTCGTCGCCGTCGAACGAGAAGAATGGAAGTTCGATACGCTGTGCGACCTGTACGACACCCTCACCATTACCCAGGCGGTCATCTTCTGCAACACCAAGCGCAAGGTCGACTGGCTGACGGAGAAGATGCGCGAAGCCAACTTCACCGTCAGTTCCATGCACGGCGACATGCCGCAGAAGGAGCGAGACGAAATCATGAAGGAGTTCCGCTCGGGTCAGAGCCGGGTGCTGATCACGACCGACGTTTGGGCACGCGGTATCGACGTGCAGCAGGTGTCGCTGGTCATCAACTACGACCTGCCGAACAATCGTGAGTTGTACATCCACCGTATCGGTCGGTCCGGACGGTTCGGACGTAAGGGTGTGGCTATCAACTTCGTGAAGAGTGACGATATTAGAATTCTGCGGGATATTGAACAGTACTATTCGACGCAGATCGACGAAATGCCAATGAATGTGGCGGATTTGATCTAATGGGAAAGGTTTTTTTTTTTATTTCTATATAAACACACATTTACACAATTATGCGTATTTAAACAAGAAGCTTGCTAGCAGGTAAGTAATTTAATATGTTTGAGAAGGAACTCAAGATGTATAACCACTTGTGCAAATGACGGATGCTTGATTAGAACACATATAATCATGATTATCATCAACATGGACTACTAATAAAAAGAGAACTCTCTTTGAATCTCTAGTAACTTTACTTGAAATTGGGAAAGAAATTCCACAGTTTTTAAAAACCAAATAGCACTAGCCAATATACTATACTTTTTCGGCTTATTTCTTAATAATTAATTATTTTAGAGCGTCTTAGGGGAAATGCTACACAAAGATAAGACTTTAAAATCAGAGACGAGCCAGCCTAGGGCTGAAAGTCTTGCAAAAAAAATATACTTGTATAACAAACAGACTTTACAATTCTTCCGTTTTTCCACTACAATCAACTTTGTTTGAGAAAAACTATTTAAGCTCTTTTAGTGGAATGTGGTCAACTGTCATAAGACGAGTTTAGTAGGTACTTAAACTTTTCTTAGGACAGTTGGGCTTTGTTTGTATCAACAGACGTATTTCGTTTTCTACTTGAAAACATCTTCAAATAAATGGAAGAAATGTAAAGTTTCATAAATGTAATTTCTTAAGCCAAAAATGTTTCATTCATAGCTACCAGTCGAAAGTTGAATATGTTCTCAAAATTGAGGTGTTCAAAACAGAACAGCGACGTAAAGATTTAGCATTTAGATGTATAGTACCCATTGGGTAACTTAATCACATGTGTAAGTATTGGCTTGAGAAATGGATTGCGAGTGATTTGACTTACGTCCAATTTGGGAATCTCGAGCTCGTTCAGTAACCGCTACGTTGTAAAGGCTAACTTCGTAGCTTAGTTGGTTAAAGCACCAGTCTAGCGTACTGAGGGTCGTGGGGTCGAGTCCCATCGAAGGGAAAGTGGTTACCTCCAATACATTTTCCAAATCAATATCTTCCACATAACGTACATATTCGATTCTATAACATTCCTCAGAAAACCATTCCCCAGAAAACCATTCCCCAGAAAACCATTCCCCAGAAAACCGCTCCCCAGAATGTACCATTTCCCAGGAAACCATTTTCCAGAATGTACCATTCCCCAGAAGACCATACCCCAGAACGAACCATATCCCAGAATATATTTTCATACCTTTAAAAAGATTCTTTAATGAAGAAAAAGATTTTGACAACAAAAAACTGGAATGGAAAAAAATGGTTCAGGAAAAAAACTACAAAAAGTAGAGCTCAATCTGATAATAATATATTATGTTATACAAATAGTTGTCCTTGGTCTTCAAACTTAAAACAAACGAATATTAGAATATGGTCCATGGTTTCGCTTCGTGCTGCTCATGACCGCTGGCTCCTACCACATCGATTTTTGGAATGGTACTTCTGATCCTGCTTATGAGTTGCTTCGTGATTTTTAATTTGCAAAATCATCTTTGCATACAATGACCAAAATGCTATGACAGTTTTCTTCGAAACATTTTCACGCTTAAAATGTCCGACCGTGTACTTTTCCCATGATCTTGGTTCGGCAGTAAAATCAAAGCACGCCGCAATACTACAATACAAAATACAATACGTAAAAGTGTGTTTCATATTTTGTGAAAGCATTATTTTTTTGATAAAAGTATTGAAGTCATTCCAACTTTTTTTGAGTTGCCACCTGTTATAAGCCTAAACCAAAGGGCCTTATTATTCCCGCCGTTTTTCAAATGACATGAATGGTCGCTCTTAATTGGTATAAGCGAACTTTACAGAAACAAATTTAGAATCTACAATAAGACACTAAACGCGTGCTGTAAAAGGTAAGTTTGAGCAAAGTTAGTGCTTTTCTAGAAGCGTTAAATTATGATGGCAAATGCATATGGTCACCTTTATGTGGATTCTTCTATGCTGCCATCATACGTTTATTTGTCCCAAGGGATTACTATTTACAGTTATGCGTGTAACGGCAGTATTTTAAATATAATTTAATTTTATCCAATGAACCTGTGGATTTTTATTATTTCGGGTAAATTCATATTTCAAAAGAAGGCATCATCCACTTGTTTGCTATACTCCGTCCAAACGCGTGATTTTAAAGAAGGCGTATTTTAGGAAAATGTGTGAGTCAAAAGAATGTATCACTTATTTGCCTTTTTCCAAGCAAATGCGTATTTTAAAAGAAGGAATCATTCGTTAACCTTATTTCGGGCAAATTCGTGCCTTTATAGAAGGAATTATTTACTAATTTTTATATTATTGTGCCTTATTTAGGACAAACGAGTGCGTAGCACACAAAAATTAAAGGCTTATTTGCCCTATTCAGGGAAATACGCGTTTTAAAAGAAGGAATCATCGACTTAATTGCCTTATTCCGGGCAAATGCGTGGGTCCCTATTTGTTTCCTCAATCAAGGCGTGCTTTAAAATAAGATTTTTTTTCTGTTTTGGGGTAGCCAGAATAGACATGACCATATACTATACTATGCTAAGCCAGAATAGCCGTGACCATGCGATGCAACGCGACGTGACAGTTCATTGATAATAATTGTTATTTTCGCTTGAGTCGCGTCACGTCGCATCGCACGTCGCGTCGCATCACATCGCGTTTACTCTGGTGGGTACCTTTCCGAGCAACACCCATGTTTCAAATAGATCACTGCAGCATTTATACGACCTGATTATGTTACAATTAAGTCGCAGCAACTAAATTTGCATCAATATTGCTGTTTATGTTATGGTCATATATGCCAAAAGGCACATTGTATTTGAAACTATAGTGCCACAAATGGCCCTTGCACATCCAACTTATCAAGACAAATGATTTTATGTATAGTATTGCGATGATGATTGTAAGAAAACAAGAAAATGAAATCATGGGGAATGACGTCTTTTGAGGTTTGTTCTATTATTGGCAGGGGTTTTTTATGTTGCTATTTCCAAATTTGGCCTAAACATTCTTTGCATATCAAAGAACATTGTGGCCAAATTTCATAAAATTTGGTCGACAAAAACCCCCCTGCCAATAATAGAACAAAACCTGCCAAAGCCGTCTTTTCTCCTACATCTATATATTCTGTTTTCTGGGGAATGGGTTTCTGGGGAACGGTTAATTCTGGGATTGGTTTTCTGGGGGATGGTACATTCTGGCGATTGGTTTTCTGGGGTATGGTACATTCGTACATTCTGGGGAATGGAATTCTGGGGTATGGTTTTCTGGGGAACGGTTTTCTGGGGAATAGTATAGAACCACATATTCACATATGAGTTTTCATAACATTGTAAATTAACGTCCAAGTCGGGTGGTTTAATCCCCGGAAATAGGCAATTACCTTTGATTGAACTGAACTTAATCAAGTTGGAAGGATCATTCTCATTTTCAGTGAACACACAACTTAGCCAAATTGAAGCTTATTCATTATTTTATTCCACTACCTTTACGGATTTCCCACAGTGGTCAATGTTAAGAACATCGATCCTCCTGATTTATTATTTCCCTCGATCTATCAACTTCAGCCTCCAATACGCTCCAGAAGTTTGTTCGGTCTTTTGGGAAATAGTTTTGTGCCACACTTCTACAGAAAACGGCAACCGTTCTGTCGAACGATTCTGACGCCTGCAAAAAAAAGTTCTATGTAGAAATGGCATTTAGAGGTTCATTAAAATAGTTTGACCTTACCTTCATCGAATTTATTGAATCGGTTTCACTTGTGAGCGATTCTAATCGATTGCATTGATCTCGCATATGTCGTTTGAACAAGATCATGAAGTCGAGCAGAGACGACTGAATTGATGGAACAAATTCAATTGCTTGCAGTTCCATAGGAAAAACGGTTAGCACAAAGAGAAGGTGAACGCCCTAGAAAAAAAAAACAATGCATCAATTATTGGAAAGCTTATCATTAGTATGCATCGGTACTACTCACATGCATATACTTGCTGCATTCGCGACCCGCCCCGCAAGCCTTCTCGAACTCAAACGGAATCATCGCTACCAATCGCTTGTGCCACCGATAAAATCGACGATTATGGAACAATAACGCACCCTCCCGTAGCTGCTCCAGCACCGTTACATGACAGCTTTTAGTATCTACTGCTTTAATGTCGTCCAAATCGTCGATAACAAAATTCGTCAAATCCAGTGAAAGAATCTTCAGCAGATGGACCATAAGTACGGATGACAGTATAAGATTCGATTCGAAAGCCAACGCTTCTAACAATGCTTCAACTATGTCGTCCAGCTTAGACCACTCACTGAAATCGGTCTGATCCTGGAAGGACATTTCAACGAATCGATATAGACAGCTCCAAAGTTCCCGAAGAAATCGTTCATTTTTGGCCTTGGCACTCAGTCGAAATGCATTTTGGAACACAACTTCGTGAATATTGCTCTTCTTGATCAACGATCGATGGCGATCGTTTAGCAGAACGTTGAACAATCTCAATCCGATTGTCTCGTACTCGGGGTCATGGAATTCAACCAGGGATATCCCTACGGAGAGGACAAACGACGCCAACGTTTGTGTCAATTCGCTCTCGTTCTTCACATACAGGAACTCACAAATTCTAACAAATCCCACCACGTCCCCCGGATGATACATCCATTCCTTTCCTTTCAGAACCTTTTGATAGTGTTCCCACATCAGCTTCAGTGTTCTCTCACTGCCCTTCCCAGTCAAAATCCTTTCCAGTAGCCCATTTTGATACATATCCGACAATCGCGCCCGGTAGGTAACATTCTCAGTTTGATACTCATACAGCTCTCCTGGCACATAGACCTGCTCCGCCACCATCAAAGCCAAATTGACTTGAAATTCCAAATTGCCGCGATTGAACTCATCGAAGCCAAGCAGCTCGCTCTCGTATTGGGCCATCAGGTCGAACAGCTGCGGTAGTGTTTCGTCGAGGATGGCCAAGAAGTCACGGAACGTTTCCGGTTTTAGCTGGGCTTCATCGATGTTTCGGGTTAGGCGAGGAAGTTTGCAGCACTTAATGAGACCGGTGGCACGCTCCAGCAGAAGGGTGTTTTCCTCATCCATGGTTGGGTTGAGCTATAATGAGATGAGTGAAGTACAAAGATTAGTTGAAGTGGTTTGATTTGATAACGAATGGCTTAAATTATTGTATTATAAATTTTGATCTGTTCGGTGGCTAATGCGTTTAAAAACTAATTACATCGCAATGATTTGTCAAGCTTGGAGACAAAAAGTCAATTTGAAATCTGGTTCGGTTGATTAACCAACCATGAATGGCGGAATGCAAACAACGGTTGTTGCCCTACCAATTAATTTGTTAACCCTAATAGCTTCGACGTTACTCTATTGGCACTTTGATGTTGCATGAAGAAGAAGAAGCAGAAAGATGATAATCGAAAAAATCTCCACGGGAAACCATACGGAGAAGTTTTTAAAACTCTTCTCAAAAATTCTAGAAGCAATTTAATTAAAAACGGTAAGCAGTACGGGGTTGGACTTTTCTTCTACTGTATAATAAACACAATATTTCTATTCGAAATTTTATTTTCTAATATTACACTTAAAACATAGTATAAGAAAAGTCCAACCCCGTACTGCTTACCGTTTTTAATTAAATTGCTTTTAGAATTTTTGAGAAGAGTTTTAAAAACTTCTCCGTATGGTTTCTAGTGGAGATTTTTTCGATTATCATCTTTCTGCTTCTTCTTCTTCGTGCAACATCAAAGCGCCAATAGTCACGTGTAGGTATCCAATTAACGAATGAACTGATGAGCATATCGCATCTTGGACGAAATCTCGATGATCACCGAGATTTGATTGTGCACAATATGAACAGGAATCCGGCCGAGCGGAAATGTTCTGTAAATGACTGCCGTTGTGCCGCCACCGCTCTGCCACAGATCAATCCGTAGTATGATCGTTTCAAATTATCATCGAACCACTTCAATTCACACCAATCATAGAGAATCTCATATCTACCAACTAACTGATGTGCTGCTAATTGTGATTATTTTGGAGACGCAGAGGTAAACACAGTTTACCGCAATTAAGGCTCAAGACTCTTCTCCATCACGCTGTTTTGAACATAAATATTGTCGGGCCGCCACCAAACCGGACCGCGCGATTGAGCACTCGCGCTGCGACGCGAGTCGCGACAATTTGAAATATTTCATTAGTAGTGCGCATCATGCACGCATGGATGTACTATCATGCGCACTAATCAGAAATGAGTTGCGACGTCTGATAACTGCAGATATTTCATTTTATTGAAAACAAATTTTCGATTTTCTACTATACACTGAATAACTGTATCGCTTGTTTGTATAGTGATGCAATGATGGTATTCGCTTTGACGCAGCCGCGCTGTTGCCATCTAGCGGCGACGGACGTGTGCGTGAAATCACTGTTTTTCAACATGGTGAAGTATAGGAAGTGTATTTTAAAATGCTTTTAAAATGTTAGTAATAGTGATATGTTGAAAACTTTTATATGCATAGGGTTAGAATTTTGAGTTTTTCAAGTTTTTGCTAGGTTTCTTATCTACACATGTTTTTTTGATCAAAATAATTGAACTTTCGTGTTAGCTATCTAAAAGTAAATTAAATTTCTAACCCAAAACACTGAACAATTTTCGGCTAAAATGTGTTTTAACGCTTTAATAAGCATTTTAAAATTGACGTCCTATATCCCTTGCTGGGTGAAATAAAAAAGCATCAGTCGACCCCCATTTTGTTTTCTCGCTTTCGTGGAAAAGTGCAGCAGCGATAAAAAAAATTGTTTATAATTAGGATGGGTGGAAATGAGGTGTTAAAAATATGCCAGCTGATACATAATGTTGCCAGACTTGACGAAATGTTTATTTTATGTCAGCAGCGGTTCTCAATCTGGTGTACATGTATTTACCCCTGAGGGTACCTACGCCGGGCCCAGGGGGTAGCTCGGAGAAAAATGCCTAATGGCGGATTTTAATCAAAACTTATTGATAAAGTTTTGATATATGTATATTTTATTTTATTTCAAGATTTTGTCTTGTACATACCTGGCGATCAGTAACTCAAAGACTATTGACCAACGTAATGGCTGTGGGAGAAAAGATCAAAAGGACAGAACGATGAATGCAATACAAAATTTTCAAAACGACTTATCTGCTTTTGTAAACAATGATTCAAACGACGATTTCTCGCGTGATTTTTGAAAACGTCGTAAGTCCAAAAGAGAGGCTCTCTTTGTTTACTTTCTCTTTCGATTATTACAAAGCCATACTAACATTTACATTGAATTTTCCAACCCCGATCTGAAGAAAATAGCTTTGTCTAGTGTGCTGAGGTGAAAATATTGCAACAAATTTTAAACTAGCCTAGATATAAGCAAAAGAGAGCGTAATGAAAGAGAGTCTCTCATTTGGACTTACGACGTTTTCAAAAATCGCGCGAGATTTGACGAATCTGATAGCTCTCCCACGCAAACCAACACCATCAACAGGTAGCGGAAACCTTCACCTACCTATTGATGGTGTTAGTTTGCGTGGAAGAGTTATCAGATTCGTCAAATCGTCGTTTGAATCTTTGTTTACAAAAGCAGATAAGTCGTTTTGAAAATTTTGTTTTGAATGAATAAATTTTAAAAATCTTCTATGCTATCTACCTGATTGGAACAAAATGTTGAATGATATGAATATGAATATGCTTCTGAACTAAAATTTAGAGTCTACACGTTCGGAAGCCTCCATTTAAAAGACATGAAGTCTTTTTCCGAAAAGCTCTATTGCTTGAAAAGCCTTCTATTAAACAGCTCGGAGAACTTCTTTCAAGATGATTGGAAGACTGCTTCCAAGAGTTTTGGAAACGTACTTTCAAAAGGTTCAGAGGCCTCGAAAGCCTATCTTTGAAGAGGTTCGGAAACCTTTTAAGCCTACTTCCAATACGCTCGGAAACCTCTTTTCAATTGGTTTGGAACCCTCCTTTCAAGAGGCCCAGAAGCCTACTTTCAAGTGGCCCAGAAGCCTTTTTTCAAGGGTACCAGAAACCTCCTTTCAAGAGGCACAAAACTCTCTTTTCAATAGTGCCAGAAGCCTCCTTTCAAGAGGCCCGAAAGCCTACTTTCAAGAGGGCCCGGAAGCCTTCTTTCTAGAGGCCCAGAAGCCTCCATTCAAGAGGCCCAGATGTCTCTATTTAGAAGGCCCAGAAGTTTTTTTTTTCAAGGGGCCCTGAAAACTCCTTTCAAGAGGCACAAAACTCCCCTTTCAGTAGGGCCAGAAGCCTGCTTTCAAGTGGCCCGGAAGCCTTCTTTCAAGAGGCCCGGAAGCCTCCGTTCAAGAGGCCCAAAAACCTCCTTTCAAGAGACACAAAACACCCCTTTCAATAGAGCCAGAAGCCTTCTTGCAAGTGGCCCGGAAGCCTCCTTTCAAGAGTCCCAAAAGCCTTTTTCAAGAGGCTCGGAAGCCTCCTTTCAAGTGGCCCTGAAGCCCCCATTTAAGAGGCCCAGAAGCCTCTTTTCAAGTGGCCCTGAAACCTCTTTTCTGAAGGCCCGAAAGTCTTCTTTCAAGAGGCCCAGAAGCCATTTTTCTAGAGGCCCAGAAGCCTCCATTCAAGAGGCCCAGATGTCTCTATTTAAGAGGCCCAGAAGCTTTTTTCCAAGAGGCCCAGAAACCTCCTTTCAAGAGGCACAAAACTCCCCTTTCAATAGGGCCAGAAGCCTCCTTCAAGTGACCCGGAAGCCTTCTTTCAAGAGGCCCAGAAGCCTCCTTTCAAGAGGCCCGGAAGTCTACTTTCAAGAGAGCCCACAAGCCTCCATTTAAGAGGCCCAGAAGCCTTCTTTCTAGAGGCCCAGAAGCCTCCATTCAAGAGGCCCAGATGTCTATTTAAGAGGCCAAGAAGCCTTTTTTCAAGAGGCACAGAAGCCTTTTTTCAAGGAGCCCTGAAAACTCCTTTCAAGAGGCACAAAACTCCCCTTTCAATAGGGCCAGAAGCCTCCTTCAAGTGACCCGGAAGCCTTCTTTCAAGAGGCCCAGAAGCCTCCTTTCAAGAGGCCCGGAAGTCTACTTTCAAGAGAGCCCACAAGCCTCCATTTAAGAGGCCCAGAAGCCTCCTTTCTAGAGGCCCAGAAGCCTCCATTCAAGAGGCCCAGATGTCTATTTAAGAGGCCAAGAAGCCTTTTTTCAAGGAGCCCTGAAAACTCCTTTCAAGAGGCACAAAACTCCCCTTTCAGTAGGGCCAGAAGCCTCCTTTTAAGTGGCCCGGAAGCCTCCTTTCAGAAGGCCCAGAAGCCTTTTTTTTTTCAAGAGGCCCGCAAGCCTCCTTTCAAGTGGCCCAGAAGCCTCTTTTCTAAAGGCCCGAAAGTCTTCTTTCAAGAGGCCCGGAAGCCTTCTTTCAAGAGGCCCGGAAGCCACCTTTCAAGAGGCCTGGAAGCCTCCTTACAAGAGGCCCGGAAGCCTCCTTTCAAGAGACCTGGAAGCCTTCTTTAAAGAGGCCTGGAAGCCTCCTTTCAAGAGACCCGGAAGCCTCTTTTCAAGAGGCCCGGAAGCCTTCTTTCAAGAGGCCCGTGTCGGTTTTTTTTCTTTTCTCACAAGCATCACAACACTAAAACACGATTTGCAATATTAAATGCATTTCATGTTTCAAAAAATATTTTTTAAATTTTTTCTGTTTTTCTTCTTTTTTTGTTAACATTTTTCACTCCGTTCTCTATCACTATCGTCACATAACTGACTCTCTTTTGCTACCTCCACGATGTCAACCGAATCTGTCGCTCCGGTCGCTCCGCTCAGAAACCTCTTGTTTCTCTGTCGTGTCTTTCGGAGCTCTACACTCAAATAAATTCATAAACGCTTTCTATATATATAAATAATTCTTAAATTTTATAATTACGCGCGTGTCAGACGCTTTCATTATTATTTCTTTTTTTTTAACTGATAATTATGAATTATCTAAGTTGCTGTATTATTACACTGAACTGAATTACTTTATTATTATACTATTCTCTACAGCCCGGAAGCCTCCTTTCAAGAGGCCCGGAAGCCTCCATTCGAGATGTATGAATGGAGGCTTCCGGGCCTCCATTGTATCTATTTAAGATGCCCAGAAACCTCATTTCAAGTAGCCCAGAAGCTTTTTTTCAAGAGGCCCAGAAGCCTTTTCTCAAGGGGCCCAGAAACCTTCTTTCAAGAGGCACAAAACTCGCTTTTCAATGGGGCCAGAAGCCTCCTTTCAAGTAGCCCGGAAGCCTCCTATCCAGAGGCCCGGAAGCCTCCTTTCACCGGACGAACCCGGAAGCCCCGGAAAATACCAAAGGAATAATACCAAAAATAAATATGCGCAATACTTGATCCATAACATACTCTGTTATTAAATTACTTTTAAATACCAAATGTATAACCAATTATTATTCTCTATTTAAGAGGCATATGGGCCTCTTGAGCTGATTAGCAGTTTTAAAGTGATTTTTTTTTATTTTACTACCATTGCTGAATCAACTAGAGATGGGCAAAACAGCTCATTGCAGTGAGCGGATCTGATAACAATTCTACATAACTATACCATCTTGAGCGCACTGATCATATTCGTGACCTGGCAGTCATCCTCGATTAAGCTTTCTCATACCGACTCCACTATGAAAGCATTATATCCAAGGCCAACAGGCAGCTGGGTTTTATTTTCAAACTGACTAGCGAATTTCGTGATCCTCTATGTCTCCGGTCATTATACTCTGTGCACTTGTGCGCTCTATATTGGAATCGTGCTCCGTTATTTGGTGTCCATATCAGGCGTCGTGGATTTTGAGATTTGAGGCTATTCAAAGAAAGTTTGTCAGACAGAATCTACCACCCTACGAAGATCGTTGCAGGCTACTGGGACTGCAGACATTAGAAGAAAGGAGATATATTAGCCAAGCGGTCTTCGCTGGAAAATTGCTGCTGGGTGATATAGACTGCGCTGAAGTATTGGGACATTTGAACATCTACGCACCCGAGAGAAGTCTCCGTCAACGTGGTTTTCTGCAGCTTGAACAACGCCATGCGGAATATGGCCTTCATGATCCAATCCGCTTCATATCCTCCATATTCAACCAAGTATTCCACATTTTTGATTTCAATCATTCCGGTGCTGCTTTTCAACGTCGTTTACAAGCTAGGGGCATATTACCGATATGACATAGGTGAGATTCTGTCCAACGATTTTAAAGTTTCTTTAACGGTGTTATATGATGTATTTTTTTTTCTCGATTGCTGTCGTCGCTGAGCCCGCAACATCCTGACGTACCCTGATGACTATAACAGTAAAACTACGAATCTTAGTTTTAAGTTTTATTGTATGTACCACAAATTGTAATGTTTAAGAAAAGAAATGAGGTTTTTACGCCTGTTTGAGCAAGACATGTGTTGATGGTCTACTCAAAATGGCTTTTCCTCATCTTAAGGCTTCATTAAGCATACGCAGATGAAGTTATTAGAAATAAAATGAAAAAAAAATGAAAATGATCTGTTTAGCTCATTGAAAAGAGTCAGCTCCTTAGATCAGCTCTTCAGTTCTCTAATGCTACATATATTAAAATATAATTTTTAATATTAGGGGAAAATACCTATTCTTGGCAGTCTAAGACATTCGCCAAATTGAATGATAAAAATAATTAATAATTACACTAAAACACAGGTACAGCTTAACTGGTATACATTTGTATGCTCTTTCTTTGACGATTGGTGTTCACTAAATATAACAGCTTTTACCACAAACTCAGTAAATTTATTATAAAGTAACAGGTCAACGTTTCTTCTATTGGCATAGCAATTTCTATTATCAGCAATGGATTTGCTCCCTTTAGCAACTAGACATGGAAGTGAAAACTGGTAATGTATTGGTGCCAAATGCTGGTTGTTTATATCCTCCAGTAGTAAAATTCATTCATATTAATCGGCCGCACGCTCATCTCGCTTCACTCAATTTTGGAACAAACTTTATTGTTTATCAAAACTGGCTTAACACAAAACATTAATTTTTAGCCTTGGCATCAATTTTATGTCATGTAGACAGATAGGCAAAACACATTGTAAAACAAATTGAACCCTTATGAAGCCAGCAAAAATCAGACGTGAATGGCAGATAGCAATGTAAATAAATACTAAGGTATGGAAATCCATATATTGTGTGCGTGCCTTTTGTGTTTGGCGGAAAATCTTTCACTACTACATTCGAACGAGCTCCCATAAGAAGCTGTGCAAATATGTACGTCACCATTTGCTGTTTACATTTTTCATCATCCACTAATACACTTGCATTTGGTCTTCTTCCTCACCTTCTATCTATTCTCATTGGGCAGATAGGGTACCCGTGTACCCAGATATTGACATTTTCATTACTTTTACCATTTTCAACCTATTTGAATAATGTTTGCCATTTAGGAGAAGGGAACTTATATGCTTTTTGTCCGCTGCCAAGATTTACATCTTTTGCCTTTTGTAATGCCTTAGAGTCTACACGCGTAAGCAAAAGTCTATCAACCAGTTTCAAATATACAACTTGCTCTTGGCGGTCCTTACATGATGTGTTTGTTTCATAAAAAAAATCATGGTGGTTGTGTACAAGACACGACCGCTCGACGTAAACTACGTGAAACCAAATCCATACACATAAGAATGAATATTTGTCTGTCTGCCCTTATAGACTAGGAAACGGCATGAACATTTGTATGTAGAGGTTTTAGGGAACGATGAAGATTCTAATGATGATATTAGACCCCTCCTCTTCTTGAAGAGGGACTCTCATACAAATGAAGTACACATTTCTGCTTCAATCGAAAATTAATCTAAAAAATGGAATCCAAAATTTGCAAATTTCGAATACTTAACGTCTTTTAAATAATGTAAAAAATATATATTTAATCAATTTTAGGTAGAACGAAGCTCGTCGGTTCTGGTAGTACAGTATATTAACAATATATTCCACCTCGTGAGTCTTCATATGTTGAATAATGGACAGCACTGTCCTATCCAGCCGCTGGAGCCACCCCATTCTTACACTACGTTTCACAGTTGAATAATAGATAATACCCTAAAAGTAGGCAATTATTTATGGTTGAAATGCACTATGTAGGATCGGGAATGATTATAATTTTTTTGATGAGCTTGGAAAGTATTGAAGTTGCAAAAGGAAAGCGGTCCTGTCAGCCACATAAGGGTTAAAACACTACGGTGTTGCTATCACTTTTAATATAATCCATGGTCTGCGTAAAAATCCGAATAGAAACATTTGTATTTTAACACTTTTTTTAAATAAATGCCATCGCCGGATACTTTGTTCGTATTTTTGCTAAAATCAAATCACATAGAATTGTGCGTGGTATCTTTTTAGCGTGGGTTTGATATGCTCACAAACACATTCTCTCGCTCTATTCCGAAGTGTGCTGCTGTCAAAGAAAACGAACAGTCCCGATTTTATTTAGTGAAACATAGAGCAAATATTGTATAAATTTGCTCTTTGTGGTAATAATCAAGTGGTGATAAAGTGTAAAAAGTAGTGTACGTACTTAATTTGTCGTGTCAAACGCAATAAAGAGGAGAAACAGGCGATCCAAAAAGTAAGTAACAGTTTGCTATTCGTGCGCTGCTTTCTTTGGCAATGCAATAATGGCAAGGATTTCGAAGGTGCAAATTTGTTTCGATGATTAACTCATCAAATCTTGCTACTTTTACACAAACAACTTATTCAAATGAAAGCTTAGACTTGAAATTGTGTGATTGAATCAAAATTATGTTCATAAATAGTGTATGTTTGCTGGAAAATGCAAATATTGTTGAGGGTGCCAACAACTGTCGCACCCTGCCAATGCCGTATTCTACCCTATTATTTTTATTTTTATTATTGTTATATAATTTGAAACATTTCATTCTTTCATTCATTATTAATCTATTTGCCCCACTTTGAAGTTTTAAAAAAGTTAAGCTATAGTGAGGTAATAATTTCATTTGAAAAACCGACAATTTTAAACTAATAACATTTATTATGCTTTTTCTGGTTGTCTATTTCTGAAGTCTAGGAGTTTATTTAGAATCATCACATTTATTTCTATACGAAAACTAACTCAACATTATTTTCTATCCATAATTCTAAGTTACATTTTGTTGGTTACCTTGATAATGTTTCTCAAATCGTTAATTTGAATAATTAACCGCCTAGCCTCTGATATGTCTTCTTCTTCTTCTTCTTATTGGCATTACATCCCCACACTGGGACAGAGCCGCCTCGCAGCTTAGTGTTCATTAAGCACTTCCACAGTTATTAACTGCCAGGTTTCTAAGCCAGGTTATCATTTTTGCATTCGTATATCATGAGGCTAGCACGATGATACTTTTATGCCCAGGGAAGTCGAGACAATTTCCAATCCGAAAATTACCTAGACCGGCACCGGGAATCGAACCCAGCCACCCTCAGCATGGTCTTGCTTTGTAGCCGCGCGTCTCACCGCACGGCTAAGGAGTGCCCTCAAAATATGTATATGAACCATATCACGTGTCATAAGTTTTCTCTTCATACTGTGTGCAAAAAATCAATGCCTTGTTTGCGCGCGCTTCTATCCATGCGTAGTTGAAATTATCATACAAGCGAGCGCATTTATCTATAGGGGAAATGTACCGGTTTTGGCCACCTTAGTGCCTAATTTGGCCAACCCTGTAAAATACATATTTTTGCAAAATAATCGGTCAGTTAAAAGCAGCGTAGAGGCGTGAGAGATATATCTCTTGTTGTAACCAGTGGTGCGAATTCTCAATCTCAGTGACTGAAATTTGTTGGATATTGATACCATTCCCTCTTCACACTCGCTTCCTAGCAGTGAAAACTGAAAATGGTTAGCAGCAACAATCAAAGATAAAGTAAACAAAAGACCTCTCTTCTCATTGCACACGCAGCCCGCACTGACAGTCTATTCAGTTCACTCGCTGCTGTGTGAATGCGACGGCCCGACGGGTGAATACTATCACTTGAAAGACAATGACAGGAAATTTGTGCCGAATAATCATCAGCTTCAGCCCGCTGTTGGCAAACCGAGTTTGCTAAGCTACTCCTGCTTTGTCGTTCTGACTGAAAGGCACCGTCATAGGCAAAGAGGAGCAGAGAAAAATACAAAACAAAAGAATCACACTCAGCAGGCATTGTTGATAAATTGCACCACTGCACAATGGTCCGATTCAGTTATTTAGCAGGAAAAAACTATTTTACTCCGTTTTCGTTCTATTTGGACACTTGATGTCTTCAGTGAAGTTGTTTATAATAAAATATTGCTTCTTCGGTCAAAAAGTTCGATAGGGTGGTCCTCATCGTTTCTCAAAACTGAAATTAAACTTTTTTATTTCGGGTTTTTTGTGGATGACCTCTTCAGCAAACTTGCAGTAAACATTATTTGATGCAACTTTGCCGAAGACACCTTGTGTCTAGCACATAAATTGAGTTCAGTAAATGAAATTTTCGATTTTAACCTAGGGTGGCCCCAAAAATCAGTTTTCTATCCTATTTTTTTGTTTTGAGTTTTACGAGTATGCGGTCTTCAGAAGAAATGAAGAGCAAGTGATGGTGCATATTTTTTCTGAACACATCATGTTTATAAGTCTTACCATTTAAAAGTTATATGCAATTTATACCAAAAACTATGCAATCTCAATATGCCTATATCTCATGGAGATGGTTCGATTAATTTTTTTTGAAGGTGTTATCTGAAAGGGCACATATATAGTAACTTTTACTGCAAAAATTACGGGAACGTATTTTTTTAAATTGAATAAATCGACTTTGAAAATTTCTTCGAAAAATTTTTAATTTACTAGTATTTCACTATATATTAAAATTATGAGTAAATTACCTTCGGCAAAAGTTCAAATTTAAACTAAAAATACATATCCGATTATTATTATTTAATCAGACTAAGGCCGAAGTGGCCTGTGCAGTATACAAGAGTCTTTTCCATTCGGCTCGGTCCATGGCTACACGTCGCCAGCCACGCAGTCTACGGAGTCATCTTCCACCTGATCGATCCACCTTGCCCGATGCGCACCTCGCCTTCTTGTGCCCGTCGGATCGTTGTCGAGAACCATTTTCACCGGGCTACTGTCTGACATTCTGGCTACGTGCCCGGCCCACCGCAGTCGTCCGACTTTCGCGGTGTGAACGATGGATGGTTCTCCCAGCAGCTCATGCAACTCGTGGTTAATTAGCCTCCTCCACGTACCGTTCGCCATCTGCACCACACCATAGATGGTACCGCAGCACTGTCCTTTCGAAAAATCCGATACTAAACTTTTATTAACAATAAGCGTACGCAACTTATTCTGCTTTGATTTCCTTCCGACTTCCGAAAATGGTTTCGAAGGACGCCCGCCCTTTCTGGCTTTTGTGGTTTCGTCTGGCGTTTGATCATTATTTTTGAGCCAAATTTTCTTACTCATCCAAGATGCATTCGATGAAAAAAAAACGTTTGCGGTCAAAATGACTATTTTTCCATTTTCTGTTAAATTCAATGCTCATCCATCGAATTTGTTTCAGCAAAGCACTCTCATCAATTTTCCACACGGAAGACATTTGCTTCACATGCTTCAAAATTTGCACAGGGCTCTTCTTGTAATCGCTTCCTGTGATTAGCCAGTCTGCTATATTTTTATAAGTAACTGGAAATTAATATATGTAATTGAATGAATTGTATTTCAGTTTCCTGTACAAAGGTTTTTTTTATACCACTCTTCATTGCACGAATATACTTAAAGACAATCCTCACGGAATCCGAATTTAAATTCACTCGCGTTTTCAAGGGCACACCATTCAATACGGAAACAACGCACAAACTGTCATTTTTATTTTTCACGCATGCTACGACGCAGTTTTGTATCGGATTTTTCGAAAGGAAAGTGCTGCGTACCATCTATGGTGTGGTGCAGATGGCGGACGGTACGTGGAGAAGGCGAATGAACCACGAGTTGCATGAGCTGCTGGGAGAACCATCCATCGTTCACACCGCGAAAATCGGACGACTGCGGTGGGCCGGGCACGTAGCCAGAATGTCAGACAGTAACCCGGTGAAAATGGTTCTCGACAACGATCCGACGGGCACAAGAAGGCGAGGTGCGCATCGGGCAAGGTGGATCGATCAGGTGGAAGATGACTCCGTAGACTGTGTGGCTGGCGACGTGTAGCCATGGACCGAGCCGAATGGAAAAGACTCTTGTATACTGCACAGGCCACTTCGGCCTTAGTCTGATTAAATAATAATAATCGGATATGTATTTTTAGTTTAAATTTGAACTTTTGTCGAAGGTAATTTACTCATAATTTTAATATATAGTGAAATACTAGTAAATTGAAAATTTTTCCAAGAAGTTTTCAAAGTCGATTTATTCAATTTAAAAAAAATACGTTCCCGTAATTTTTGCAGTAAAAGTTACTATATATGTGCCCTTTCAGATAACACCTTCAAAAAAAATTAATCGAACCATCTCCATGAGATATAGGCATTTTGAGATTGCATAGTTTTTTGGTATAAATTGCATATAACTTTTAAATGGTAAGACTTATAAACATGATGTGTTCAGCAAAAATATGCACCATCACTTGCTCTTCATTTCTTCTGAAGACCGCATACTCGTAAAACTCAAAACAAAAAAAAATAGGATAGAAAAACTGATTTTTTTGGGGCCACCCTAGGTTAAAATCGAAAATTTCATTTACTGAACTCAATTTATGTGCTAGACACAAGGTGTCTTCGGCAAAGTTGCATCAAATAATGTTTACTGCAAGTTTGCTGAAGAGGTCTTCCACAAAAAACCCGAAATAAAAAAGTTTAATTTCAGTTTTGAGAAACGATAAGGACCACCCTATCGAACTTTTTGACCGAAGAAGCAATATTTTATTATAAACAACTTCACTGAAGACACCAAGTGTCCAAATAGAACGAAAACGGAGGAAAATAGTTTTTTCCTGCTAAATAACTGAATCGGACCATTGTGCACTGGTTGTAACTAACAAAACTCTCGTGAATTGCTTCATTTTTGGAGTTATTCACAAAGTTGGCCAAATTAGGAACATGGCCAAAACCGGTACAGCTCCCCTATTAGTTCCCGAAATGCGAGAGAACTAAAAACAAGAGAGTAAAAAATACAGAACACGGTGCTATAAACAAACAGAGTGCACAGTATGCTAGCGGGATAACCTGTTGCACGCAAAAGATCCGCTCCGTGCAAGACCGTGTAAAAAAAATCACATACATTTTTTTTGCAAAGTTGCTCCGTTTTGCATGATTTTTCCTTTCTGCAGCAGAAATCAATGTAAATAAATACTTAGGTATGGAATCTATTTATTCTCATCATCTCCTGGTCACGCTCCAACAACTTCTTTTTAAGTTCCGACTCAACCGTCGTCACCTGTCGTGAGGCTTGACGCTTCTTGCGTGTTTTTAATGCTTCGCTCGTGGGCTTTCTCAACATCGCAGGGCTGTAGTTTTCCCACTTTTCTCGTCCATTCAAAATTTGGCTCGGTCCGGGGATTGCGCCTTGGTCATCACCAGATGGAATAACGAGCGACTTCTCAGGGGATTCGTGAGATACGGCTTCCTGTTCTCCACTGATATGCTCGTCTTCCAAATATTTCACCACAAATGCATCGATCGTATTCTTTTCGGGCACCAGTATGTTTTCAACGTGCTTATCAGCGTCCACATTTAGAGCTTCGCCTCGACCGTCGTCATCGTCATCGCACAAGGAAGGAAGTCCATCTACAGACAGCGCAATCACATCGCGAAGCTCTGCCATCGCCTCTGATTTTGGACACCATTCATCAGGACCTCTACCACCTCCGGTGGCCTTACGTGACATTTTGACGTAGGACTTACGTCTCTCTTTACTATACCGGGTGTCATTTCAAAATATTCAAATCGACCGCGTTACACTGTGTTGAAAGATTTTAAACGTTAATAGCGGTCGTCTCAGTGGACGAATTTCTGCGGTAAGCCTTTCAATCGACAGATTTCAAGTATGCCTTTCATGTCCATGCTTGATAAGACCCGAAAAACTTGCTTCAATAGGCATGAAACTGTTTTCAATGAAAAACATTGAGATCAAGGGAACCTATAAATATGGGTACCGCATAATTCTTGCATCATTCCATTACCACGTTCTGATTGGTGCAGACACCAGCGAATGAGCAGCCGCTGGGTCTGCCGAGAAGCCATAAAATAGCGCAACGCGATTTTTTCCTTTCATTCTGACCGGGACAAGCGAAGCAACCGCATCATCGATTGAACAGCACTTACACCTTTTAGCAGGGAATGAAGTCATCGAAGCCACCATCATCAGCCGAAACCTAGCCAGTACAGCAGCAGTCCACCCTACAGACCGGACAAAGCAGCAGAGTCGAGCCGAGACCGGCCGGCATCGGTGATGAGCCGAGACAGGCTGAAGAAAAGCCACATGATGCAGCATGTATGTCCAAAAAACAAACGGTTTTTCAGAGAGCCAATAATAGAGATCAATATCAAAGCTTTCAATACCCTTCGGGATAGAAATTGTACTTTGGAACCAAATCCAATATTCTAGTGATAAAATTTTATGCGTGATTTTCATAAATAGCGTCAAAACTAACAGTGGATAATTTTTTCTGATTTAACCGCGAAGTGGACGAAGGACTTCGCTTGACCATGCCTAAAAAAACATAAGATGTCCAAATCTCTCACATAATATTTGGATTAAAAAAAACACCGATAACAGCTCAAACATTAATAAACTATCAATCGATTTTTCATCAAATGTTGGATTTTTTGGCATTGATCAAGAAATATCTAGTTAAACATTGTTTGATACTGACCGCACACAAAGCGAACGTGACTGAATGATCGTCCCATGTTACCAATTCTAAGTCTTATCACCCGAAATCCCATGTCCGGGTGTTTCCTTCCTTCTACTACTAACAATGTTGTCTTAGAAAAGAACACGTACTTCCCACCTGAACTGCAATTCTAAGCTCGCTTGCCCGGCTTATTGGTCTGTATCTAGCGAAAAGTCCCGTTAGGAAATAGACGCCAGGAGCGAGCAACAAGCGTAAAAAAGAAGAAGCCCTTCTCGAACGCGTTGATGATGATGACGCTTTGGCTAACAAAGAAGCGAGATACAAGACACTGGCTGATTGGTCCACCAATTGGGAAGCAGAGAAGATTCAAAATAAGCTATTAAAAAAAAGTACATTCGCTCGCAGAGCATTCAGCCTTTTTTTGACTTAGCCGAAGTAAACAACCTTTTTCAAGGCTCTAAGAGTTAAAAATAATGTTCTCCTTCATTCGCTATCGCACGGATTAGGAGGCCCTACATCCCCTGCTGGGCCAACTTGTGGCTTATTTCAGGCAGTCCTTCAGTGGGAAGGTTGCCACTGTCGAGGCTAATATTCCGTGACCGGACAGATACTTCCTGAATTGTTTTTGATGATTCTTGTTCGAGGTATATTTGATTTCTGTGTCGGTTTGAAGAGAAGATTTTGCCAAGGAATGGTTTGCAACGCCGATTATTTATCCAGAATAGTTGGTGTGAGAAATTTGGACATATTATGTATCTTAAAGGCATGGTCAAGTCAAGTCCTACGTCCACTTAGCGGTTATGTCACAGACATTACCCACTGTTCGTTTTTTCTTTCGAAGCATTTTGGCGGATATATTTTTTAATATTCTCATATTTTTTCCGAAGTACCGCTGCAGTACGAACCTAAAAAAATATTTTTGAACTGATTTGCATGCCTTCATTTACGGTACCCTAAAAAACCGCAACAACTCACAAAGTTTTAAAATTCAACTATTTCACTCACCGTGTTAAGGCAGTTAGCATTAAACTCGGAACAAATATCGTTCCATGCTTTAGATTTATCTTCGTTTCTTTGTGCGTCACTAGCCTTGCACTCGATTATGTACTTCCGGCTCAATGCGAGCCGTACCAGTAGTTCTTCCTCCGCTTCTGAAAAATTTGCCGAACGGATTCGCTTTTTCTGTTCAGAATTCGCTGCCATTTTTTTCACTTTTAAAATTTCAACGCAAGATTGAATGCACCAACAACAACAAAACAAAAGGCTGAGATTGACGTTTCAATTGGAAAGTAATGGAAAGATATTGGATAATTAGTTAAACGCAACTTACGTTAAGCGACCGCCTCCAACCATTAAGCGCGCGTGAAGAAATCAAAATTTTAGGCTCGGCTTAAAAGTGACGTTTAAATATAAGCAAAGCTTGCGATAGACCAGGTTTATGACGCTAAGCGGGGCTGGTGAAGTAATCGGCCCTAAGTCCTTTCTAACACCGAATTACTTCAACTTATCCTAAGAACTTGTGATAATTTCGAATTCTGTCCGTTTTTTCTAAGTTGTGGATCTTTACGCTTTGGAAGAAATCTTATTTTGGCCGGAGATACGGGTTTGACATCATAACTTGAAGATTCATATGCGTACTTTTACCCCACAGTCCCAAAAATTATTCAAGTAATGGTTTTGACTTCTTGGAAAACCAATCGGATTGGTGTTCTGTACCATAAAGTATTCTATACAATAGGTTATCGAAATGGTATAATGTTCACCTGATTGAACATATATATGGTAATGAAATACTAGTTGCGGAAACCCAATTATTTTTAGCAAAATGACCAAAAAGTTATCTAACTCCATATCTCCCTTGTTGTTTATTCAAATCGTTTACATTTACACATAATAATAGTTGGCCAGAATACCTGTCAAACTGATGCAGTGCTGCTAGTTTATCTTTTTTTATTACTTCAAAAAATCGAAAACGTACTCTTACCCCACGCGCACTCTTGCCCCACTCTACTCTACTGTCCGCAAAACTTGCACTGGAACACTCAGTTGGGCAACAAAATTACTTTTCTCAGTGGTTAATATGATATAAAATTGCTACCATCTTCAAAAATGTAAAGATTTTCGAAAACCTGTTTCACTGGCCAAAACGCCCCAGTGTAGGCTTCCAAATTGTAAGGAAAATATTGAAATGTAATTCATACCTGCTTGAATGGACCTATGTTTGTTTTTCAATGTCAAGCGCATAAGGATTTGTAGCCTTTTTATTATGGGATTGATAAAATACTAATGAAGGGCTATTAAATGACTTTGGTTGAGGTGGGGCGTATTGCCCAGGCACTATTTAAAATTCATTTTTTCACGACTTTTCAAAAAAGCTTTATTACGTTTTTTCTGTAATATTTTTATATGACTACTCACGGGCAATGCATTTGCGACTTCATGGACTACCAAATAACACAAAGTTTGCATAAATTGCGTTGAAAAGTAAAAAGTTATCAAGGAGTTGCCTTAGGGGGGGCATATTATACCGTCTTACCCTATATTTTTCTAATTTTCAAAAAAAATTAATTTGTCGTGTTAGGAATTCAATAGTCTAAAGCATTAACCACTAATTCGAAAAAAAAATATAAAAATCGGAAAAACTTGTCTATTTTCTGTGATTTTAAAATCCTAACCCCTTAAACTAAGATTTTTTTGAAAAACATTTTTAATCTTTGTTTTATAACAAAAATATAACTCATTTCCAATACCACATCGTGTGAAATTTCAATGATTCTACTTTTTCTCTCAATGACATGTCAATGTCTTCTCCTCCCCTATGGCATACACTCGTCTTGGTTAACGGGTTACCAATGTGATACGGTGGACTCTCCCTAACTCGATGTTCTGTAACTCGATATTTTCCCTTACTCGATGAAATTCAAAGTCCCTTGAATCCAGCATACTGCGTTCCCTCCGTAAATCGATACCTCGCTTACTCAATATTGCGAGAAAAAAAACTCCCTTAATCGATATTGAGAGAAAAAAAATTGCAGAGATAATAAATATATGAAAAAATTCCTTGAAAGAACCATAAAACATAAAGTTACATATTCATACCATAAAGTTACATATTCTCATCGATTTTAATAAGCAACATTCACAGTCGACCGTCATTCCCCAGTTCGTTTTTTTTTTAAATCTTCTTGTAATGTTCTCTAATGCTACGTTTTGACAGGGCAAATGAATTGTACAACTGAGTTACTTAGTTACTCAGTTGAATTCATTTGACTTGTCAAAAGTTGAACTTGGTGAACTTTCTTTTTGTTCAAGTGAGTTGAATAAAGGTCTTTAGACGTTCAACTCGCGTTCAATTCAAGCGACTTGCTCAATTCACTTGAACTGTCTGAACGTAGGACAAGTCGAAGAGATGCGTCGCAAATTAATCGATTAGTTCACAATGATTATCTGGATACCTGGTTGGCTACAGCGTCAATACACCTATGCCTGGCGTATTGTAGAGTTCCATAATCGTCGGTCTTGGGTGTTCCTCCAGTTTTCTCAAACGTTTAGGGTCAGCAGGTCCGATTCCATCCCGTGCATCCAGCGTGTTCGTGGCGTTCCACAAAGTCCCCAGCCTCTATCTGGTTCTCTGTTGAATATTGTTTCAGCTATTCTTTCTCCCGACATTCGTACTAAGTGACCAGCCCACTGAAGTCATCCGTATTTTAAACGATTCACAATATATTCTTCTTTGTATATTTGATACAGCTCATGATTCATGCGTCTGCGTTTTCTAGTTTCCCTCCGAGTATTGTACGCAGCACTTTTCGCTCGAAAACCCCGAAAGCTCTCCGGTCGGCCTCTTTCAACGTCCATGCTTCATGTCCATAAAGGGCCACTGGTAGAATCAGAGTTTTGTATAGAGCAAATTTCGTTTCCGTCTGCATGTTGCGGGACCTAAGCAGGTTACGTAATCCTTAAAAGGCCCTATTCGCAGCAGCAATACGTCTTTTTAATTCACGGGAAAAGTCATTGTCACATGTCACAAGCGTCCCAAGGTAAACAAATTCTTCAACAAGTTCAAACACATCCCCATCAAGCACTACCTCAGCACCAACCTCACTAGGTCTTCTTCTATCTCTACCTACCATGTACTTTGTCTTGGTTAAGCCTATCCTCACCGTCTCCCTCTTCAGTGGGACAAAAGCTCTGCGATCGATTCCAATGAGGTCGATGTCGTCCACAAAGCCCAGGCGCATATGCGACCGTGTAATTATAGTGCCGTCCCACTATGGGGCCTCCCCATACAAACTGGCGGACAAAAATATTTTCTTCCTTTTTTCGAGCTTGTAAGATGTTTTTAATGTTGTCATAACAGGAAAATGTTGTTAATATTTTATATTTTATCAATAATGCATATAAATTTCCAAACGACATCGAATTTTTATACACAAAATATCAAGAACAAATAGGGAAGAACGTTTATTATAATAGAATATTGAAATTTGTGTTGCAATGATGCACGCTAAGGAAAAACAGACAAGTTTTGGAGCACAAAGTTTCGTTTTTTTCAAATCGCGTTTTCTCAAAATGGCGCAAGTTTGCGCAAGATTTTCCGAAATCTGAAAGAACACATCCCAAATATGATGCCGAGCTAAATATCTCCGCGGGGAAATGCGGGGAAAAAAGTGGCTGACTTTTAAAGTTGAAAATACATCTAATTTTCAGTTTTTTCTCCCTATTTTGATTTTTTTTTATTTTTTTCCTCATGATATCACGATTTTTGTTAGGACGATATGAAAGTTCTTTCAATTATCTTTATAATGCTATACAAAATCCTCGGTATCGTACTAGAAAAAACCTTTCAAAAATTGGTATGAAGTGCAGCAAGATTTTGAAGAGGAAAACCGCATTTTTTACCTTTTCTCAACTTTGATAACGAATATCTCAAAAACTATACCTCGTAGGGACTTTCGAAAAAAAAAAATAAAAAATTATTGGTGAAAGTGAATTTCCAATTAAAGTCCGCCTAAATCCCCATAGTGCGTCCCTCTGCACGCCAGATCTCCTAATAGCGCCCTCGAGTGCAATGTTGAACAATAAATTCAATAGTGCATCATCGAGGTTGACACTTCGTCTGCAATCCGAATACCTGATTTCGAGCCATCAAGCGTTACGCGTATCAGTTTCGCCGGAAAACCATGTCGGACATTATCTGCCACAGCTCATTTCTTTTCACTGAATCGTACACTGCTTTGAAATCAATGAACAGGTGGTGAGTCTGCAAGTTGTACTCCCGGAATTTATCAAGGATCCTCCGCAAGCTAAGTCCGTCGTTGATCGGTTCTTATGAAAACTTTCTGGTATTCATCAACGAAAGACTCCTAAAGCGGTCTCAGTCTGTTAAATAGGATACGCGACAGGATTTTGTACGCCGAGTTCAGAAGGGTGATCCCTCTGTAATTGGCACGCTCTAGTCTGTGCCCTTTCTTATAGATTGGGCATATGAGGCCATCCAACCAGCCGGCAGGCAGTTCTTCATCCTCCCATATTTTCTGGATAATGTGGTGGATTGATTGATGCAGATGCTCACTTCCGCGTTTGAGAAATTCGACCGGGATCTCGTCCTTCCCAGCAGCTTTACTATTTTTCAGCTCGTTTAGAGTCTTCTTCACCTCGTCTAGCGTTGGTGGTTCCACAGCTTGATCGTCGCCGACTATGTTCATGCTGCTCCTTAATACACCTTCATTTTCACCGTTCACAAATCTTCAAAGTGCTCCTTCCACCTGGCTGCCACCATAGTCTTGTCTGTTACCAAATTCCCCTACCGGTCTTGAACATGGCGGGCACTGGCGCAGTCTTATGCCGCGCGCCATTGATAGTTGTGTAAAACCTCCGCTTATCGTTTCTATCTATGTTCTCCTCCGCTTCAGCTCTCTCAGCTCTTCAATCTCTTCGCGTTGCATTTTTTCTGCCGTGGATTCGTTTCTTTTCTGCTCTTGCTATACTGTACCGCTCTCTGCTGGAACATGTACGAGCCACTAGCATTCGACTCCTAGCAACATTTTTCTCGTTCGTCCACTCTCTGGCACTCCTCATCAAACCAACCATTTCGTTGGCGTCGCTGTGCAATGCCTAACACTTCCTGCGCTGTTGTAGTCACAGCTTCTTTAATATTTTTCCACAATCTGTTGATGTCGCCAGATCCGGTGGCATCTCCTATCCGCTCGTCTAGCTTCTGGTTTCAGCAACTCCTTCAACTGACAAGCGTTGGATATTGAAATGCATCGTTCTGTTGTTTCGTGAATTCGTGACGCAACTACAACTACAACTGCAACTACAAGGCAGTGATCCAAGTCAACATCCGAGAAATGCAGTCCGTCGATCAGCACGTGGTCTATCTGTGAGCAAGTGTCTCCACTCGGATGTTGCCAGGTGTGTTTGCGGATATTTTTAGGTGCGAAGTAGGTTTTGCTTATTGCCATCCCTCTACCAGCAGCAAAGCTTACAATTCACAGACCATTATCGTTGGTAGCGGAATGAAGGCTTTCCGTACCAATGCCAGGGCGAAAGAAACTTTCTCTTCCGATCTGCGCATTTGCATCCCCGATGACAATCTTTACATCGTGTGTTGGGCACTCTCCGTAGGCCTTATCAAGGCACTCATAGAACTCAACCTTCACGTCACCAGGCTTATCGTTCGTTGGGGCATAGATGTTGATCAGGCTATAGTTGAAGAATTTGCCCTTCATTCTTAACGGCTTATCGGCTTCCACCGCATAACACGCTTCATCTGCTTCCCGATCACCATGAAGCCAACTCCTCGTTCTGCTCTGTCACCGCCGCTAAATGAAGTATTCGCTATGGGGTCCACCGCTTGGAATTCACGTTCTTCAGTTGTGGGCCACCGTATTTCCTGGACTGCTGCCACACTCACTGAAGCTCACGAGTCAGGAGCCCAATATGTGCGAATTCATTAAAAGTTCTCACGTTCCAAGATCCGACTTTCCAATCGTTGTCCTTTATTCGTTGCCGGGTCTAATGCCGTTGAATCAATCCGTTTGCTCTACTTTTGCCTTTCTTGGTAACTGTAGAATCTTCGGTAGGCTACCTTACCAGGGTTGCGCTACCTACATCGCGTTGAAGGGACTGCCTTCTCGATGCTGACTTGAAGAGCTTGAAGTAGATCGAAGTTGCTCCCTGTCCTGCTCATGCCCATTTGTTTTCAAAAAAGAACGAGCAGGACGGGAACAACTTCGAGCTACTTCGAGCTGCTCATTGGACGAGCTGCTCATTGATGTGCACAGTTTTGCTTAGAGTCCCTCGCTGGCACTCGGACGATGATCAGCCGCCCCTAACATAGAGAACAGACGCTCGATCAGATTTTCACCTCCGGAGAGGAGCAAATCCCCCCTTCCCTGTCAGCATACGACCATAGTTCCCACCGGGGTTGGCTATCCGATCTTCTCTAAAGTTGCTCGTATCCCGGCCAGCGATACGAGGAGGTAGGGATAGTAGTTGCTGGGTAAGGGGCTAAGGACTGCGAAATGGGGTCTATTTTATTTGTTCAGGTACGCGAAGTAACAATAATACGCTTTACCCAGCATTTGCCGTACCAAATCGGCTTCCACTTACAAAATACTCACACACTCAAGCTTTTTGAGGGTTTGCCTTGATAATCGTTAAATGAGCCTTGATGAGGCTCGATAATCGCCAATAGTTTTCAATTATTTTGGATTCCAATTAGAAAACAAATAAATATTTCATTCATCAACTGTTGAAGGTTAGTTCCGTTAAAACACAAAATCTAACTTTGCACACAAACATTAACAAACATTATTGTTCACTGCCCCGAAGGATCACCGGGAGCACCATGCTGCCCTGCAAGCAACGCCAGCTAGGACGCAAGGAGTGTTTACCATGTGCACACACTCTGTTCCATTTTCGTTTGTTCCTATCGGGCTCCACGGGGAAAACTAAGCAAACACATCGCCCATGAAGCAGCCCCGATAAAGAGTTCAAACGGTAACCGCTCTCCACCACATTTCACTTTACCGGAACTGATGGCGGTTGATGGGTTTTGAAATTCTATGAAGTGTCAATTTCCCTTGTGCACACGCCGGACGGATGGACGCGCTCTGTCGGCAGGCTGCTCTCGTACGTACAGAACCTAAGTCAATAATGCGCCTCAAAATAGCATGTAAATGGAGTAGCGTAGATGTGCCATATTCCAGCTCCATGGTGGGCATGATGTGGTAGGTAGGTACTATGCCGGAGGTGCCGCAAACAGGCAGAGGAAAAGCTGTTTTCCGAATTCATAACCGAATTGAAACAGCATTTTCCGCCCGTGGTACAACCAGGGAGGCGTCATGTAGAAGCCACGCGATTGTGCAGAGGGAGAGACGGATGGCCATAATATTTTCATATCCACTTATTCAATTTGAATATTACTGCTTGAAGGAATGGAATGAAATTGTTCAAATATACAAATTCGTGTTATTGCCGAGCAAAAACATGGGAATTTTTAATATGTGAAACGACTCTGACGTAGGGAGTCACATCCCAAGGCCACGTGGTTTCAAAATGCTCCCCGGGTGGGTGTGTGCTCCCCACCATCTATCCCAGTCTATCAAAAAGGAAATGAGACACTGCTGCTGGTTACTTGGTTGGGGAGACGAAGCATTGCGGAGATTCTTCTTTGAAACCACTTTGGTACAATGCTTGCTTGGATGGGACACCATTTACGAAGCCAACGCGAGCCAACCACAGCATGATGATGGTTATGAAGAGACAATATTCTCTAAATCAGATTACCATCGATTTCCGAATCAATCACCGTAGCAACAACGCCACAAATCAAGGGTTCGGGTGGTGAAGAAAGAAGTGCTGTGTCCCATGGGAATTCGTTTCATTATGCAGCTTGACTTGACAGTTTCAAGCGTAGCCTAGTTTTGATTTCTAGATAATATCTCAACAATTGGGATTGTCCCAATAACGTTGGGATCAAAAAATTAGAATTGCTTCGGTATACGGTTCCGGTGACATTATTTGTTAATCATTAGTTTTTTTTTCAGCTTATTTTATTTGCCAATTATCTTAAACATGCATTCATTTCTTAGACTAAGTGTTCCGTGTTTCCTTAAGACTATCATCCTTATTTGCTATGATACTTTTTAGTTCTTATTAATACATTTCAATTGCCCCTGGCAGTTAAAACTTTTACTCTGGTTAAATTGAACCATGTTTTTTTTTTTTTTTTTTTTTTTCTTGAGCAAGGGTAAACGGAAATCTGCAACCAGACACCTGAGGAGGTACTCAGGTAGTGTGGGGATGGGTATGTCATGTAACTCTTACCCGACCCACTAAAACCAAAACCCTTTCGCCAGTCCGTACCCCGGCCCGCAATTAAGCAATACATCAGGGGGGGACTATTGAGAACGCTCACGCCTATGCTAACGCACTTGACGTCAATACACACAACATCGACTTCAAGGGTGGCTACCTCACCACCCGTCGATCGCAAGCTATGATAGTAACCTAACGGTCCGTATCATAATCTCACGTTGGAGACGAGCACCCCGACAACAACCACCGCGCGTGAACCGCAATGACCTCTATATCTACATACTGAGGTCCCCGCAGCCCACCCGCGACATGTTGGTTGTCGGGGTGAGCAAGGTGTTCACTGCATCACAGGTGCCCTTACTGCACTCGTTGGTTTTGTTCAAGACGCCACCACCGCTGCAGTTTCGACATGATCTGTTGAGATGCTGTGTTCACCGCATTCCATATAGCTTCTTCCCGGCACATCCTCTCGACGAGGTTGTCCGGGGTTGTATCCATACCACTAATAAGCAGCATGGTATTGCGTTCTACCTCGAATCGCGGGCATGCGAACATCACATGCTCTGCCGATTCTACCTCACCTACACATTCAGGACACTCCGCAGAATCTGCGAAGCCAAACCTGTGTAGGAATTTCTTAAAGCAGCCATGTTCAGACAACACCTGTGCTAGGTGGAAGTTGACTTGACCATGCTTCCTATCAACCCAGTTGGACACATCTGGAATCAGTCTGTGGGTCCAACGACCTTTGACTGCGGTGTCCCATGCTCTTTGCCATTTGAGCAACGAAGCTGCTCTCTTGACACGTCGCACTTGCACCGAGTCCCTTTCGTTGTAGCACTCCACATCCTCCTCTAGGAGTGTGTCTATCGGCATCATTCCAGCTATAACGCACACCGCCTCATATGATATGGTGCGATATGCGCTCGCGACACGTAAGCACATCAGCCGGTGTACTCTGATCAATTTCTTTACATTGTACTCGGCTTTTAGTGCTACGGCCCATGCCGGCACGCCATAACGGATGATAGACAATGCTACGCCAGCTATCAGCCTACGCACTTGACTATGCACCACCGATCTGTTGGACATCATTCGTGATAAAGATTTTATCGCCAATGAAGCCCGCTGACATGCATAATCGACGTGGCTCGTAAAATTGAGCTTATCATCGATCATCACGCCCAGATGCTTGAGAGACCTCACGGAGTTAACTGTGCAGGTCCCTACTCTTATCCTCGCCTGTTGCAGCCTATGACGGTTATGCACTACCACAACTTCTCTCTTGTGATGTGCAAGGGACAACCGCCTCGAGTTGAGCCATTCCTCCACTCTGCCAATCGCGTATGAAGCCTTCAGTTCGACTTCGACGAGAGTGTCACCTGCTACTTCTAGCATTACGTCATCCGCGAAGCCTTCTATCTTCACTCCGGCCGGAAGACTTGGGCGTAATACTCCATCGTACATAATATTCCACAGAACCGGTCCGAGGATCGATCCCTGTGGAACACCCGCGGACACTACGATCGACTTTTGACCGGCATCAGTGTTGTATAACAGCACCCTATTCTGAAAATAGCTTTTCAGTATCCTGCACAGGTAATCCGGAACTCTCAATCGGTGCAGGGAGTCAGCAATTGCTGCCCAGCTAGCATTGTTGAACGCGTTTTTACATCGAGTGTAATCAACGCGCAGTACCTAATACCTCTTCTGTTTAGACCTCTCGCTATCTTGGCCGTATCCGTTACCGCTCGAATTGCGTCGATGGTAGAACGGCCCTTACGGAAGCCATACTGGTTGCTAGATAAGCCACCAGCACACTCTGTATAGGCCGACAATCTATTCAGAATGACCCTCTCTAGCAGCTTTCCAGCTGTGTCGAGTAAACAAATTGGTCTGTATGCCGAAGGATCCCCGGCTGTTTGCCAGGCTTCGGTAATAGCACCAATTTCTGCCGTTTCCATCGATCTGGGAAGTTTCCTTCGTCCATGCATCTCTGGAGGCAGCTCCTGAACATATCTGGATTGGCAAGAATGGCGTGTTTAAGGGCCAGGTTTGGAATACCATCCGGGCCTGGCGCCTTATTGAGCTTAAGTTTTCTTGCGGCTACGATAAGCTCTTCGTTAGTCACTAGCGGTACCACGTCGACTGACTCGTACGGTGTAGCGGGCCAGTCCGATGGTTCATGTGTCGGAAACAGTCCCTCTACTATACTGGCTAACAGCTCTGGGGATCTTTCAGGAGGTGTGCTATTGGTCCTAGACATCACTATCCTGTATGCATCGCCCCACGGGGTGTCATTCGCCATCCTGCACAGCTGTTCGAAGCAGGCTCGCTTGCTACATTTAATCTCGTAGTTCAGGGCTCTGCTCGCTGTCCGGAATACCCCAGTCTATCGAGTCGCTCAGCGTCTGTTCTAGCACGTCGCAACCTTCTTTTAGCTTTAAGACAGGTTCTACGAAGATCTGCAATCGTGTCAGACCACCAGTACACTGGTTGTCGATTTCCTGGGGGCTGGGTCTTCCTTGGCATCGCCACGTCGCAAGCACGTGTAAGTACTTCCGTCAGGTCGTTACCGCTTAGTCCTGTAGTCCTACTCTCCCAGCGCAGTGCCTCCACCAACAGCTCTTGATTGAACTGTAAATTGAACCATGTAGGAATAACAATGTTTTAAATTTGAACTAATTAATACTAAGGGTACAAGGAGCTTATGTAATACAAGATTGAAACGATTTTTGTCTAAAATTGGAAATAATTTTATTGGACAATTGTTGCAATAGCAATGTCGCAATAATAGAAAACCTATGAAGATCATTGGTACTATACCACGGAGGCAATTTCAGAACCAAATTTTATTTTGAATCCTCTGAAGAGCCTTCTTTTTGGTATTGTAGCAAAGTCCATATTGGCACAGCATACAACATGGCTGGTCTAAAAATGTGTTAGTAAATCAAAAATTTGTTCTTAAGCCAAAGTTTTGATTTTCTGTTTATAAGTGGATCTTAATATATTTATTACATTTGGCTTGAACGCCTTCAATGCAATTTTTAAAAGTTAATTTTTGATCTAGCAGAAGTCCTAAATATTTCACTTCGCTATACCAATGAATTGGAACCCCATTCATAGTGACAATATGTCTGCTAGAAGGTTTCAAATAAGATGCTCTCGGCTTGTGTGGGAAAATTATAAGCTGAGTTTTGGAAGCATTCAGGGAAATTTTCCATGATGATTTCCATGATATGATGAAATACCTAATAAATTTTCTACAAAGGGAAAAGTACTGGAACACTTCCGCAGGAATGCTTGGAGGAACTTCCGCAGGAATTCCTGGAGGAACTTCCGGAGGAATTTCTGGAGGAACTTCCGCAGGAATTTCTGGAGGAACTTCCGCAGGAATTCCTGGATGAACTTCCACAGGAACTCTTGGAGGAACTTCCGCAGGAATTCCTGCAGGAACTTCCGCAGGTATTTATTCCAGGTATACTTCCGCAGGAATTTCCGGAGGAACTTCCGCAGGAATTCCCGGAGGAACTTCCGCAGGAACTCTTAGAGAAACTTCCGGAGGAATCCCCGGAGGAACTTCCAGATGAATTCCTGGAAGAACTTCCGCAGAAATTCCTGGAGGAACCTCCGCAGGAATTCCTGGAGGAACCTCCGCAGGAATTCCTGGAGGAACTTCCGGAGGAACTCCTGGAGGAACTTTCGCAGGAACTCCTAGAGGAACTTCCGCAGGAAATCCTGGAGGAACTTCCGCAGGAACTCCTGGAGGAACTTCCGCAGGAATTCCTGTAGAAACTTCCGCAGAAATTCCTGGAAGAACCTCCGCAGAAATTCCTGGAGGAACTTCCGCAAGAATTCCTGGGGGTACTTTCGCAGGAACTTATGGACGAACTTCCGCAGGAACTCCTGGAGGAACTTCCGCAAGAACTCCTGGAGGAACTTCCGCAGGAACTCCTGGAGGAACTTCCGCCGAAACTCCCGGAGGAACTTCCGCAGAAACTCTTGGAGGAACTTCCGCAGGAACTCCTGGAGGAACTTCCGCAGGAATTCCTGGAGGAACTTCCGTAAGTATATATTCCAGGCATACTTTCGCAGGTATATACTTGCGGAGGAATTCCAGGAGGAACTTCCGGAGGAATTCCCGGAGGAACTTCCGGAGGAATTCCCAGAGGAACTTCCAGAGGAATTCCCGGAGGAACTTCCAGAGGAATTTCCGGAGGAACTTCCAGAGGAATTCCCGGAGGAACTTCCAGAGGAATTCCCGGAGGAACTTCCAGAGGAATTCCCGGAGGAACTTCCGGACGAATTCCTGGAGGAACTTCCGGAGGAATTCCTGGAGGAACTTCCGGAGGAATTCCTGGAGAAACGTTTTTTTTTTTTTTTTTTATTGACTTTATTAAGGAGACTTTCAGCCCGAGGCTGGCTCGTCTCCGACCTGGAGAAACGTGCGCCGCCGCCGACATTTTTGCATCGGCGCGCCGCCGTTTACAATTTGTCACGCCGGTGGTCAATAATTTACCACGCCGATTGAAAATCCATAGAATTTTTCACATTGGAATAACTAGCACCGATGCCTAGGGGGGGCTATAGTCCCTTCATCTATTTTCTCTAGTTGTTTTTTTTTTCAAGAAATTCTCGACCTTATCAAGCTATCTCAGTGGTAATGTGATAAATCAAGACAATATTTTCAAAACGACTTATCTGGTTTCGTAAACAAAGATTCGAACGTCGATTTCACGAATCTGATAGCACTCCCACGCAAACCAACGCAAAAATTTTGTCTTGAAATACGGTCCAACCACCTAAGGCAATTGGGGATCAATCACACTCATATTCTTTTTTCTCAAGCATGTGCTTTCTGCTGTAGCCCATACTATCGAAATATATTTGTTCACTAGCCGATGATTGCTACAGTGACTCAAATTGATTCTCAGTGATTCCGACAGGATTGTTCCAATGAGAATCTTATAAATATCTTCCATCCTCTAGGAATTTCGACATCCAGGAATATTCCAGGAATTTGAACGGGAATGTTCCAGTGAAGCCGACGGAAATGTTTCAGGGATTCCAATGCGAATCTTCTAGAATATCCGAATTGAATCCTCCAGGACTCCGACGAAAATATTACAAGAATTCTAACGTGAATGTTCAGAGATTTCGTAGGAAATGTTCCAGGGATGTAGAAGCAAATCGTCGAAGAATTCCGAAGCAAACTGTCGAGGAATCCCAAAGCAAATTGTCGAGGGACTCCGAATCAATCCTCCAGAGATTCCGTAAAGAATTCTACAGTGATTCCGAAGGGAATCATCCAGGTATGTTTAGGCAAATCGTTGAAGGATTTCGAAGCAAATCGTCGAATGATTCCGAAGCAATTCGTCGAGGGAGTCCAAAATTCTTCTAGGAATTCCTAAGCAAACCGTCGATGTATTCCGAAGCGATTCGTCGAGGGATTTCGAAGCAAATCGTCAGAGGAATTCCGAAGCAAATCACAGTATCCCTCACAGATTCCCAAGGGTATCTCTTAACGATACTGAAAGGATCCAGTGTGAATTCTTCTGGATTCCGGTTGGAATACTTCGATGATTCTGAAAGGAATTCTTCAGAGATTCCAATGAGAATTCTTCTCGGATGCTGATGGGATCTGTGGAAGGCAAGCGTAAGCCCGTAAGTCTGCTGGAAAACTATCACTCCAGTCCATGATGGTTGACCACATGTCTTTGCTGGAAAAGTATCATGTTTGCTTTGATTGATATTTTGGTGGCTCTCCGTTGCTGTTCATATCAAGCTTACTTTGATGCTTTCAAATCAAATAGATATTGCCTTTTCATAATTAACAACAAGTGCAATTTCACTGCCACACAGAAATTGTTCTCGGATCCACTCATTTCATAATGTAAGGCTGAATATGGGAGATAACTATTTTGTCTTCAAACATTTTCAGTAATTACAGTCGACTCTCTACATCTCGATGTTCTATATCTCGATATCTCTCCCTATGTCGATGATTTGCTCGGTCCCTTCAATCTACATACATTTTGGCTTTCTACATATCGATAACCTCTCTATCTCGATATTTCTCTATCTCGATGTGTTCTAATCATATTTTGTTCAGGATTCACTCTCCTTATGTCGATATGATCAAATTTTTAGGCTACTAGACCATCTTTGGACAATAACAAACACATCAACAATAAGAAATGACATTTGTTTTGTTGTCGTTTTTCATAGCGACGCGCTTTTTCCGATCTAGTATCCATTTTAATTTTTCGTCCATTCCTCGATCTCTCCCTATCTCGATGGTCCCTTCAATATCGAGATGTGGAGAGGCGACTGTAATTATGCTAAGTGTTGAAAATTTATATCACTGCTAATCAACTTTTTAAATCCTAGGGGCAGGCTTGCCAAAATCTCCTCGCCGAGTAGAAAATGAGCAAGAGCAAGAGTTTTTCTGAGGAGTAGAAATAAGCATCAAAACTCACAACATTGTGCATCATTAAACCCGAGCTCCCGATTAAACTCACACTCAAAACAGCCTCCAAGATTTTTTTTCACATACAAAGCGTGAAGGAGGCTTAATGAGTGCTCTGTCGTCCGACGCCTCACTCACATGTGTTTTTATTTTGATTTTCCCGAGGCTTTTCCTCACTCTGACCGATAGACACAATTTTGAAAGGTGTTTGGCCGAATATGTCATTTGGACAAACAAACCATTAGGCCAAAACCCATCTGGTCGACAATTGTCTTTAGCTAAACTGCACATACGGCCGAATATGTTGTTCGGCCGTCTGGGCATTGGAAATGTTATTTGGCCAAACTGGAGGATTTTTTGACCATATTACCCGTTCATTAATCAACATTTGGGCGTTGGACCAAATTACATTTTCGACCAAATGCCCCTTTCTGTCAAACAACCATTTCGACCGAACGACATTTTCGGCCTTATAACCTATTCGGCCAAACGACCATTTCATCCAAACGACGTGTTAGAGAAAAGTGCCTTTTCGGCCAAATTACCAATTCGGCTGTATGTCGCTTTGGCCAAATGAAATTTTTGGCTAAACTGTCTTACGTTGTATAACCGTTTTGCATACATTTTGAACAATCTCCCGCGAAAATTTAAAGACTTTTCTGTGTAAATTTTAAAGAATACTTAAACAAAACTTAAACAAAACTTTCCAATTTAACTTAGAAATACTAAAGAATTCCCAAAACTTCATAGTGGTTGCCATGGAAAATCCGAAAATAATGATTTTCAGATTCCGAAAATATTTCATATATTCAGAAAATCCGAAAATAATGAAAAGATTCTACAGTTGAAGTTTTGAAAACATCCTTAAAAATGAAGAAAAAAAACTTCAATAAATGAACGTAAAAAATCTCCACGCCGATTCACGCTGCCGCCGCCGATTTTCGGACCGGCGCACACCTCAATTCCGGAGGAATTCCTGGAGGAACTTCCGCAGGAATTCCTGGAGGAACTTCCGCAGGAATCCCTGGAGGAATTACTGGAGGAATTCCTGGAGGAACTTTTTTGATAAACTTTAGCTTGAGCTTAATTGACTGCTCGTAGTTGCTACTCCATTATGACCAGATCAGCTGTTCTTGCACAGGGAACCAACAGATGTTTGCTTGGGACTAGCACACATCTTCAATGTTCAAGTACTGGTGATCTCATTTGTTAGGCTTAGGTCATACTGGCGCCTGCCACGTCAGAATGCAAGTTACTGTAGGGAAGAGGGAGGAAATGATGATGCAATCACTCGCCCGCTGCAAGCCGAATATACCTCTGCACTTTTTTGATATACTTCTCAACAAACTCGTTGAGGAACTTCCGAAGAAACTGGAGAATTTTTGACGTTTGAAATCAGTTTACGCCGACCCACGCTGCCGATCACCAACGGCGTGACGCCACCACGCCACCGCCGGTAAATTTTCAATCGGCGCACAGGTCTATTAAAAACCGCACTCTTCTATGGTAAGTTTCATGAATTGACCACTTTTACGGACGTTTCGGATGTTCTGGAGGGCCTTCGGTGGTCACCTAGGTCCATCAAAATGGGTCACCACGATCATTTGTTACTCAGCGTTCGAAAATGAAAAGCTTTGGAAAGACCGCGCTCTTCTATGATGAGGTTCATAAATTGAACACTTTTACGGACGTTCCGGATCTTCCGGAGGAACGCCGGATCGTGAAATAATCAAGAATCGTGATGATCCGTAAGTAGACGCAAAATCTCATAACCCAACTGTTCATCAGATACCGAAGCTCAGACACGTGCGTCCTCGTCAATCCGCTTCGTTCAATTAACCCCCAAAGACCCAGAACGGATTTTCGTTTGTGCTCAATGGGAATAGCTATATTTTTTACCAGAGACATTTTCAGACCGAAATTTTTGTTCAGATTTAAGTTATTGCCAAAATTAAGCGTGCGCGGCGGTCATTTTTCCTACAATTCGAACATCGCCTCAATGTTCTGGACAAAAGTCCGAAACTTAGCAAATCAACCATCAAACCATCTCAAAAATATATTTGTAAAGATTTCTGGTCGATTCCGATGGTTACCAACTGAGTAGGGCAGTATTGACTGAATTCAGGGCCGCATTCAAAATGGGAGAGCAGCGGCCATAACACCAATTGCAATGAAACTGGGCATGCGTCTGCTCAAACTTAATGAAAACATATAAGGAGCTCAAAGAATTCTGTATGCAATTAAAGTTGAGCTTCTGAAATTTCGGCCAGGACCGGACTCAGGGACCAGATATGAAAAAGTAGGGGCTTTAACACCAACTACAATGGAGCTGAGCATGCTGATCTAATCAGACTTCAGCAGATTAAGCGTGGGACAAATTGTGGCCGAATGCGGATTTCCGTATGGTTCGAGCCATGTGCGCAGTTTTACGGTCGTGTCTTTTCAATCACGTAAGTATGAGAACAAGCTTTCGTGACTGACATTCGATTAAAGTGGTACATGATTTGAGGATCGTCCGCTTCTGGTAACGTCCTGCTGTTCCGTGTTGAAATTGGCTGAGAAAATGGAGGTAACTTCTACGTATAGCAGAGGTCACTCCGACCTTGTAGAGACTGCTTTTTATATTACTTAGAATTCCGTTGCCGGAAACTCCATAAAACATGATACTTTATTGTCCCAAAAGAAACATATTAAGATCTATCATAAAAGGAGTGCTACCGAAGTGCTTAATTTTCCACATGTGATGCCTATGTGTACAAGTGTTCTAACATTGCATTGTATAACAAATTGTTGAAATCGTTTGAAGTATATGTCACTATCGAGATCGAGCCCAAATCATCATTCATGGAAAATTCCTAAAACCAACCGTAGATCTATTGCTGTAGAACATGAAGAAAAGGAGTGACACTACTTAAGCTCACTTTCATCACTAACAGATTTTAGTTCCACTTTATTTTTTATTACATTACACCAACGACAGAGAACCAGACGGACGGACGAACTGAAACATGTTATTCAAGAGAAATGTCTTCAATATAGCTCAACAACAAGCCCTTAGTTTGCAGGTGTTTACATATCAAATTGCTAAAACGCATTTCCAACTGTTCTGACCTGGAGAGCTGTTTATGAATTCCGATTGTGATTTCAATTCCAAATTTAATATTTATCCGGTGATTCATTTTTAGATTAGGTAGATGATTTAAAAGGAGCACAAGGTTGAGGAACGTGCGAAGATGTAGTTAATTATCATACCTACTTCTCACGCGACCGGAATCGCAATTTGTTTTTACCGGGAGCTATGCAGACAATTTTTACCGCCATCCACATCGGATTATTTTTTTTTCTCTTTTTCAACAGTCACACGCCTTTGCGTTGACAATATATTCGAGGCGAGCGTGGCAACGGGCCTCTGCCACCTGCAGACATCCACTAGAAAAGATGGGACTGGATCGGTGATCCAACAGGTGGTAGTGAAACGAGTGCGGAGTGCGAGATTGAGTTAACCGATTAGGTCCCAGCAACACTATAGCCTGATGGATGTCTAAAGTCTATGCCAAATAATGTACGAAATACTCCATTTAAAAACCAAAGCGTAAAAACGCTAATTTTACTCAAAGGCCTAATTTGAGTATTTCCAATCCTGCTCTTTCTTTTTTGTCAACAAATGGAACCGAGCGGGATGGGAATTATTCAGATCTAATTTATATACAAAAAAAATGCTATCAATCGAATATAGTTTGTTGGGCGCCAATGGTTATTGATAAATTAAAAAAAGGAATAACTTTTTCCACACACACGCACAGACATTGGCTAAATTCGCCGCCCTTACGCCCACGTTTTAGTTTACGAGTGAAACTAAGTTTGAATATAAAATAAAAATATATTCAAACTTATCTATGAAAAACGACATACGCCATCATATAATGGGTTGCAGATGATTGAGTGCACACAGTGTTAGGAATGTCGTGAGCGGATTGGTCAGAGCGGCAGCGTAGAGGAGGTGTGTAACATCATATTTCCAAAAACAAAATAAAGGAAGCAAGAGGCTAATCGAGGGGACGTACAATGGAAAACTACTGGAGGTAGTTTGGAAATTTACTGCGCTTGCCGATTGTGTGTGTGCGTATAATTTTTACAAGGACCGTTCGGTTAGTTGGTTTCACCGACGACATTGATATTATGACACGTAAATATCAATGCGGCACGTAATTTACATTGAAAATTTGAAGGAAACTTACCTTCAATTGATGAGATTAGGTAAGCGGATTAGACTGAACATCATCCTCCAGTCCCTTTGAGAGGAGAAGGAGGAGGAGAAAGGAGAGTAAGAAGTGAGTATTGAGAAATAATAAGCTAGATGGGAGGTAAGATAATATTGAGAAGTGAGAAGTGTAACAAAAGGAAAATAGCAGTAGAAAGAAGAATAAAGATAGAAGATGGAAGTACGAAGACGAAAGATGGAAGAAGGAAGAAGAAAGAACGATAAACGAAAGAAGAAAAAAAGAAGAAAGAAGGTACAAATGACCGTTCATAAATTACGAAAGGAAACAGGAAGAATGAAAAGGATGAAGAAAGATAGAAAGATAAAAGGAAGAAAGAAGAAGAAAGAAGGAAGAAAAAGGAAAAACCCAGATTAATCCACCTAGCGGCGATGATGCCTTTCTCGTGCATCGTAAAATGTACTGAAAAAATCACATAGGAAAGGTCAAAAAAGCACTTTAGAGGATAGATCGTATGTTTTGTATCATTTTGCATGTTTTTGAATTAATTACTATGCATTCCCACCATTCTTGAAAAAAAAAATCGATTTTGAATTTTTTTTCCAAGGTGGGACCCTTGGGAAAAAACAATGATTTTTCAATAATTCCGAAATGCAATGTCCGATCAGGCCAATTTTCAATAGCAAACAATGGGACCGCATTCCCCGTCGAATGCGACTTGTTGCGAGTAAATCGGGTAATGCTAAGTTCCAAAAAGTGTGTCTACAAAATTTGTACACATACACACATACACACACACATACATACATACACACAAACAGACATCACCTCAGTTTGTCGAGCTGAGTCGATTGGTATATAACACTATGGATCTCCGAGCCTTCTATCAAAAGTTTGGTTTTGGAGTGAAATTATAGCCTTTACGTATACTTAGTATACGAGAAAGGCAAAAAGGAAAGTAGAAAATAGATGGTACAAGGAGAAGGAAACAAGAAGAAAGAGAAAGAAGGATGGAAAAAGGAAAAAGCATACAAAAAGAAAGAAAGAAACAAGAAAAAACAAAGGAGAAGAAAGAAGGAAGAAGGGTAACGATAGAATGATGAAGGAAAGGGATAAAAGAAGAAGGAAGAAAGAAGAAGGTAGAACAAAGAAAGAAGATGGAAGAATAAAAGAAGAGATGAAGTAGGTAGAATGGAGACGGAAGAGGAAATCAAAAATAAGGAAGATGGAAAAAGAAAGGAAGAAATAAGAGGATAGATGAAAAAAGAAAGAAGGAAGAAAAAGCCCTAATTAATTTAACTAGCGATGATGATGCGTTTCTCGTTCGTTTAACCCTTCCATTACCAACCTCCCCTTTTGAAAACGAGAATAAAAATCTTTTTGGCTGTAACTTCGTTGTCTTTAAACATTTTTTTCGCAACTTTCACCAAAAAAGGCGGAATTTATTCAAGCTTCAGGGGCTCTAAGAATTTTTGGACTGGCCACTTGATATCGGAGTTATTCCGGATTTAAAACGAGTTTTAGCTTTTAGCCATATGCCAGAACGCATACTTCGGAAATGATTATTTTAGATATTTTGAATAGAAACGACGCATAAACTATACCAAATTTGGTCATCAAATTCATCGTCGTACAAACACTTTAGTTGGGCAAATCACGAACCAGGTGGCACTAGTGAACAAACGTCAAACTCGAGCAAATCCGATGCGTGCCATCACTTTTAAAATCATGAAGTGTGATATGCTGCATGATGGGGTTTGCTAATTTTCCAAAATTGACCCTTGAACCGGTACTCGGTAAATCAGTTTACCCGTTCCAATCGGTTCAAACACGTTCCAGGAAGTACAAAACTACCTTAGAATACCATAACTTTTGAAATTATGAAGTTTGATGTGTCGCATGATGGTATTCGCCTATTTCCGTAAAGTGACCCCGTAACAGGTTCCGGCGGAACGTCCGGATTCCGGAATACAGGCCATATTTCGGACCGATCAAATTCCTGATCAAATTTGGTATAGTTTGTGCGTCGTTTCTATTCAAAATATCCAAAATAATAGTTGCCGAAGTATGTGTTCTGGCATATGGTCAAAAGCTAACATCCATTTTAAATCCGGAATAACTGCGGTATCAAATGACCAGTCGCAAAAATGCATGAAATTTGAATAAATTCCGCATCTTTTGGTGAAAGTTGCGAAAAAATATGTTGAAAGACAAAAAAGTTACAACCAAAAAGATTTTTATTTTCGTTTTCAAAAGGGGGATTGGTAACGAAGGGGTTAAAAAAGTTGAGATGAGTCTAAAAAAAACTAGATTAATCCACCTAGCGGTGATGGTGCCTTTCTTGACTTTCGTAAAATGTGTGTGCTCGAAAATAGTTGAGCTAGTAGTTAGGAGTAAAATAGAAAAAAATCTTTGAATATTCTATGAAAATCGGAATATTTCAAGCAAAGATATTGTAGATCCAGTTTTCCACTTGATCTACAATATGCTAATAAGAATTTCAACAAAATGTTTCATTTTCCAATCTTTTTGACGTACATACCCCTGCTTTATTTTACCCACTTATATATTTTAAGGATATCACTCTTGGTTGTTTGTTAACTGAAACTCCAACTGCACAAAAAGAAAACGAAAATGTCCTTCCCATCAAGCGAGCGGAGGGCAATATTCGTTATGATATAAATCTTATGACCGCCCTTCTGCCAAACTCCCGTACGAAAAGGGAGGAAAGTGTATCAGTGTAGAAGCATCCGATAGTTCGTTTAAGGAGAGAAACTATAGCCTTTCGGTTCAACTTTGTTGCACAAGAAAGGCAAAAAGTATTTTGGCCATAATTTCTAAGGCAATAGTCCAATCTGGCCAATTTTCAATAGAAAAAATGGAACAGAACTCCTCGTCCAATGCAATTTGTTGTGATTGTGAGTAAATCGGATGAGGGTAAGTGCATTAAAAATTAGCTGACTTTTCACGCGCTTTTTTATAACATAAAGTATTTTGACCATAATTTATGAGTCCATAGTCCGATTTGCCAAATTTGCAAGAAGTTCAAAATGCGACGTAGTAGTGAGAAGTGAAAAGTGAAAAGTTAGAAATGAGAAGTTAGTTGTGAGAAGAGAGTAGTAAGAGAAGTGAATACCGAGGTACAATAAGTAAGAATTGAGATTCTTTCTTTTTTTTCTTTCTTCCGTCTTCCTTCTTCTTTCTGTCTTATATCTCTCCACTCATTTCTCACTACTCAAAATCTGTTTATCCCACTACTCACATCGTACTTCTCACTTTGCACCTATCACATCTCACTTCTCACTACTCATTTTGCACCACTCACTTCTCATTTCTCACTTTCCACTACTCACATGTTACTGCACGCATCTCACCACACAATGCTCACTTGTTTTGCAGTACTCACTTCTCACTACTCTGTACTCATTTCGAACATCTCATTTCTCACTACTCGCTTCTCGCTGTTCACTATTCACTTGGAACATCTCATTTTCACATCTCTTAATAAGAAATCAAATTTCAACTATTCAACCAAATGGCATTCGACCAAATATGAATGTGTTCCTAATCTCGATACCTTCCTAACTCGATGGTCCCTTTAATATCGAGTAAGGAAGAGCTCACTGTTGAAGAAAGAAGGAATAAAGAAGGAGGGAGAAAGAAGAAGGGAAAAGGAATGAAGAAATATATTAAAGAAGGATAATGGATAAAGGTAGAAGGAAGAAAAAAAAATTAAAAACGTGAAAAAGAAGAAGAAGGAGGAAAGAAAGAGGAAAGAATAAAGAAAGTTAAATTTCTGCTGTCTTCGAGCGATGATGATTTGCACTTTGATTAAAATTTGTTTTGGCTCAACCTTTTTGCCTTTCCCGTACAACAAAGTTGTACCGAAAGGCTATCATTTTACTCCGAATACGAACTTTTTATATAAGTCTCGGATACCCATAGTGTTATATACCAATCGACTCAGCTCGACTGTCTGTCCGTGTGTATGTGTGTATGTGTGTGCACTAAAGCTAAGAATAGACAACTTTTCATATAGTAATCTTTAACCGATTTTCTCGCAACAAGTTGCATTCGGCAGATAGCAAGTCCTAGATGATCACTATTGAATTTGGTAGCGATCGACGTTTGCGTTTAGAAATTATTAAGAAAATGGTTCATCGAACTAATCTAGCTCTTTATAAGGTTGGTGTCTTGGCTAAATGCGAGAAAGGCAGTATCACTACTCGGTGAATTAAGTTGAGTTTTTGTTCTATTAAATTGAGGTTCTGAAAAGAACCGATTTATTTTAGATAATGTGCCTTCCCAATTAACTGCTACAAAACCAGATCCAGAACCATGCTCTCGCATGGAGAAACTGGAGTACCGGTGACGCTAACAATAACCACTCGATAATTTGTCGCTGAATCGCTACGGATGCTGAAACAACCGCCATCCATGCTGGGACCACCATTGACGCCAACGTCCTGTCCGCTCTCCGTGAACACTCATCGTGGATCCTCGAACTGAAGTGAAGCGGAACGAGCGCGAAACACGAATCTTTTTATACCCAGAGAAAATAAAACGGCCCAAAACTAACATCCTTCTGATGTCCGTGTTGAGAATGCATGAACGCGTAAGAACAATTAAAAGTTTCGATGAAATTGACAAATTGCTGGAGAATTTCAGAATCGATTGATATATAAATAAAATAAAGGCCCTATTTCGGTCAAAATCTTACATGATTTCATGACAATCCTCAATTTTGGAATTTGATTTGACACCCGGTACCTTCGGCTAAGACGTTGTCCAACGTCAAAATAAGGAAGAATGGAGAAGAAGCAAGATGGAGAACGGAAGAAGACAGAAGAGAAAAGGAAGTAGAAAAAAGAAAAAAAGCAGGAAGAATGAAGGGCAGGGAAGAAGGAAGAAGAAAAAAAGAAGAAGGATTAATTTCTCATTTATTATTCTTAATTTCTCTTCTGACTATTTACATCTCACCCCATCTTCCTTACTTCGTACTTCCAACTTCTTATTTTTCACTCCACACCTCTTATTTATTTTTATTCCTCACTCTTCATTATTCACAATTCACTTCTCACTCCTTATTTATAATTTTTTACCCCTAGTTTCTTACTTTTCACTTTTTGATGCTCATTTGTCACTTCTTACTCCTCAATTGTTACATCCAACTTCTCATTACTCTCAGCTCACATCGAATGTTACTTTTCATATTTTGCTGTTCACATCACACTTTATATTTCTCACTCTTCATTTATCTTTTCCCATTCCTCACTACTTATTTCTTATGTTAAGCAAAAGGCTATAAATGTTTAATTCCTCACCTGTAGCTTCACTCACCCTATTCTTATGATAGAATGCCATCTTGCCATTCCAGAAATGCAAATTTCATTCCAGAAGTGGTCGGTAATCAATTTCGAATGCCGACCCAACTGTTTAATACAAAATCATACCGGAAGTGCTGCCTTCTACGCGTTCCCCGGCCTCTTGTTATATGAGTGGGCCAATGTGGTAGTATTCGGATAATTTTGAGGATTTTCAAAACATTCTTGAATAAATTCAAATGATTTTTTCATTTTAATATTTTTTACTATCCACCTGAGTGCGAATAATCATAAGAGGTGCCACGCAATGTTTACAGATCTGCCCCTTTGAATATCTATGGACGAATCCAAGTAAAAATAAGAAGAAGACACGCGACGGTGTTAACTTTAACAGATCCTGCAGTACAGCATAGGAGATAATTTTAAAATGCTTATAATAAATTCTAGACAAATTGTAATTAAAATCTGATTGATGTACGGAAAAAGTTCTGAATTACATATTCGGAAGCACATCTCATTTTTTTAATATTTTTCAAAAATGTATCTATCATACACTTCTGTATCATACTTCAATCAGATCTTGATTACATCTTGTCTAGATTTTTTTATCAGCATTTTGAAATGATCTTCCTATGGTGAGCTGTAGAATCTGTCAAAGTTAACACCGTCGTGTTTCTTCTTCTTATTTTTACTTGGATTTGCAGCGAGCTTTCGAAACTTTGAGCGTTTGCGTTACTATACAAAACACTATTATGTTCGCTTAAAGTGTAAGTCAGTCCTTACCAACAATATAATTTTGAAAGATACTGTTTTTGAAACTGATTTTGAACAAATTCGCACCGAATCTTTCGATTTCTTCGATACAGATCAATAGTTTTTGGCAAAACTCACACCCTGGCAAACTTCAGTGCAAAAAATGTAAGCTGTACTCCACAATTGTTCTTCAAAGTACGTGGACATATGTAGTTTCTCAAACAAACGAAAAAAAATTCATACATTCCTGAAGAAAATTTTTTTTTAGTTTTTTGCCTGAATACGTATTTTTGGACGAGGATTCAGAATATATAAAAATCTCATTTTGGCCAAAAATGTTACATATGCAGTTTCTCAAACAAACGATTCAAATCTTTTCCAACTTAAGCGTAGTCCCACGTGGACGGGCACCGCGGCTATGAACCAAGTGACTGCAAAACGGCATACTGGCTTAAAACTACGAGCAGCAGCTAAATATGATAATTTTAAAGGAAGGGCAACTAGGCGCAGCATCTGTTGATGATGGCTAGAGACATATTCGAGCTGTCACTACCAACACCGCAGCCGCTAAACTAGATGCGTAAACTGGTATTAGGTATTATGACGCATTTGGATAGTTAGTGTGGTGGAGAAGAATGCACATGGACTAGCTGCAAGATTGCTGCAACACCACTTGCTGATACCTGGCTGATACGATTTAATAGGATACTTGGTTTCGACGATGACATTAATATTAGGTATGGCACATGGCACAAGGAAAACCATACAAAAGACAGGTGAAGGTAAATGAAAAGGATCAACGGGTCATCCACTTACATGACAGGATGGTCAAGTACAGAATAGGTACATAATAGGAAGAGACTTGATAAAGAAAAACCACTTCTGATAGCCACTCGGGCATAATAAGTTATTGGTGGTAAACAGGCAGCGGCGTATCCTTTAGTATAAGCTTAATTTAGTGTATGGTAAACTTTTAGTCCCATGCTTTTTTCTACAACAAGCATATTTCAACATTTACCTAAAAAAATCCATAATAAGAACGTTTGACCAGCTCCAAAAAAATAATTTCCCAGCAGCATTTCCCATTTTTTTCATCACAGGCGCCCTCGTTCTAAGAAGTCCCCTCGATTCGTCTTTCCCTTCCCACGCTGGACCGACTGCTCGCGTGCCACTGACTGGTGTCGCCGCAAGCAAGCTGCATCCGACAAGCGGAAGACACGGTGAAACGGAAAATCACCCCTCCATCACTCGGGGGAGTCTTGTTGCTGGTTTCATGCGCTCCGACCTGCGGGGTCTATTTACGAATGATGAAATCTCGGATGGTGCCGGATGAAGAGCGCGAAGTGGGTTCAATATTGCGCGTTAACTTGATCCGAATCACTCAACATGATTGGATGTTCCGATGAGGATGGCACCGTGCTTTACGGACGACCCCATTGAAGCGGATTTTCTTGAGCACAAGAGAGCATGCCAGCCACCCACCCGCAATGCTGCCTACCGGTGCGGTGGTGCACGGTGGCACATCTTCGGCCCAGCGACGACACCGTTGTTGGTGCAAACAGGGCTAGAATGCTGGTTTTGTTTGGATGAAATTGGCCTGCTGTACGTCACGACGGGTATAATTCACGGGAAAGTTTACAAGAACGAAGCGTACAAAGACGACAATGTTCATTTGTTTTAAAAGATGTTAAACTAAGAAGACCAAACTAATTCGAATTTCGTTCGATTGGGAGGTTTTGGGCCATCATGAAGATCAGACGAAAAAAAAAATCATTCTACCTGGTCTAGGTATTTAAGGCGTGATAATCGCACATGGCCAAATGGGCACCAAGAACCACTCGCCTTTTCTACCATATGGAGTGAGCTGGCGGTGTTACTGCTGGACGATCGAATTCCTGGTTTCATTAGGTGCTTAAATTGCATTGAGCTACTTCGGTCCTTTTAGTGCGATGCCCAACGGCGAGGGTCCCAATCGATTCAAGGCGCGTGGTGTTGTTGATAAGACGTTTTAGCTTCGGATTAATTGGCAAATCGAAATTGCATATGACAAAAAGTCCAAACCGATTATTGTCCACGAAGCATCAGCGATAAAAAAATTCCACAAAAACTCACGAAGAAGACTGGGATTTACTTTGATCAATACCTCACCGTACGCTTCTATCGGAGTTTCATTCGCAGCGAACAATTTCATTGAAGTTGATCTCACCAATCGACTTGGACATTAATTTATTATGTTCTGACAACTCAGATGTGAATATGTAATGGAAAGTGTGTTGGCACCCCGACGTAACTTCTGATACAAAGCAGATCTGGACAGATGCATGACATATGCGCTTTAAAAGCACGATCTTTTGTGTCGATTGGCAATCCAAACAGATGCCTATGTTTCGTTTAACAGAGAAAACATTTTTTATCAAGTGAAAACCAACTCGGCATTTTTTTTCGATCATTTGCTTAGTGTTACAAATCAAAGTAAAACGAACGGGAAGGCAAATTTATTACTTTTTTTCTCTCGGTCAAACTGTTAATCGTTAGCCTCGCATTCCAAATCGATTTTAGTTTGAGCTTGTTGTCTTTCTAAAATCGTTGCATTTTGACAATTTTTTGACAATTTTGACAAGACCTTTCGTCATTTCGAGCTTTCGTCCTTCGAGCTTTTGATGCAGTTTTTTTTTGTTTCGGCCTTTTGTCCCTTCGACCTTTTGACCGTTCGACCTTTTGACCCTTCGACCTTTTGTCCTACAACCCTCCACAAGCAAGGAATATTCCACCGCAAAAAAAATCCTGTGTAATTTGTTTTTAGTTACTGAAGATAACTAAGTGCTTAGTACTTAGAACTATAGGAGGATGAACGGAGAGTTTTCAGAGAAAATTGAAAAAAATATTCTCGACAAAGTATGAAGAATTTCCTAAGAAAATTACAAAGAGTTTTCTAGGATTTTTTTATGATTCGCCGAAGATGTTCCGGGGAAATATGATAAAAGATTTTTTCGATAAAACTTTGACTAAAATCCGTAAAATTTGCTGGACATTTTTGAAGAACTTAATACTGAGAGCATTTTAATGAATTTGCCTTTTGTTTTGCCAAGAAAATTCCGAGGAATTTGCAGAGAACATAAATCCCGAAGAATTTTCGGAGGAAATTCAAATAAGAGTTCGCCAAGGAACTTCGAATTTGCCAAGGAACTTCCCGTAGAAATTGCGAAAAATTACCAATGAATTTTAACGAAACAATTTGCCCATGAAGAATTTAAAAAGGATATTTTCAAGATTTTTCCGATGAAATTTTAACAAAAAAAAGACAGAATCACCGTCTTCGACCAGAGGTCGCACATACTGAACACCTTAACATCTAGCATGAGCAGGGATTGAATCCAAAAGAGAATGAAAAAGTCTCTCACTTATCATCTCTGTATGCATATGCGATATGTAGCATACCACGAGAGACTTTTTTCCCAAGCTGTCACGATAAAGAACTGATTCGAGGAGCTATACCTCATGATAAATATCTTTTAAAAAGCTCCAAACGCGTCGAGTACTGGTTCTTATTATGCATTTCAACTTATTCTTCTCAGCTGTGCGGTCCCCAACACAAAATGAGCGAGCACAAAGCAAGAATCATCACTTCTCTGTGGGGGCTGCCTATCCGATTATTTTTTTTCGCACTTGTCTATAAGTTTGATAATTCGGCACCAACATTTCAAAAGAGGGAAACTGCATTTGAAAACAAGAGCTTCTGACGTCACTGGTGGGCTAACGTGTGCGCCCCCCCGCAAACCAGTGCCATCGAATAAAAGAAGAGGATTCGCTGCTTCCATCAGTAGTGTTGGACCCACCAGCGACGTGAGAATCTCTTGTTTACAAAAGCAGTTTCGCCCTTATGAAATGTTGGTGCCGAATTTTTTTATCATGGCTTGTTATGATGGAATGGAACAGTTTTTGCCTTTCTTTTATCGCTGTTCGTTACCGGGGCGGGAAACGAACTCACACGCCATAGTAAATGCGTCTACACGATTGACGTCGCAACCGCACGGCTACGAAGCCAAGGAAATTCCGAAGAATTTGCAGGGTGAACCCCAAAAATTCACTGAGGAAATTTCAAAGAGCTCGCCGAGGAACTTCTGAAGAACTTCCCGAAAAAAAGGCAAAATTACTCCGTTTAAGTACTTGCCACATTCGCGATATGTTAGGCTAGGGTTCACCCGTCTCGCTTATGCGTAGGTTGATCAATTTCATCGCTATTATAGCACTAGATGTGAGCCGATATAAATGTACCGTCCTGTTCATGTTTGCTGTCTCGTTCTAATTTATGCTTAGTTTCGTTATGTATGAATGTAGAGAACAAGTTAGATTTGTATACAGTTCAGTTCATGTAAAGTCTTCGTACGGTTTAGTTTTGTCCAAGAGTATCGCTTGAAATAGAAATGTAGTTATTAATAAAGATCAAAGTGTAGTGTTGTAGATCAAAATAAAGTGTGTAGTTTTTTAAAAACCGCCTTTAACTTACCGGCACGGTGCTTTGGAGAAAAAGGGAGGAAGGATACAGCTGTTGGATACAGCTGTTCGATCAACTGGCGATTACAAGACGACACGGAAGGAAATTGGTGTCGGAACACGAAAAGGTGAGGTCCCAACAGATAACTTTTCCGTGAAAATTCAGATGTCAATTGCCAATAATGTCGTTCGGCCGAACAGGTCATTAAGCCCAAATTTCCATTTGGACGAAATGGTCGTTTGGCAGAAAGGGCCGTTTGGCCGAAAATGTTATTTGACCTAATTGGTTCACCCGTATGTCGCTTTCAGTCAAATGACATTTTCAGCTAAACCGTTTCGCCCAAATGGAAGTCGGCTAGATAACTCTCGCCTTAATATGTTGTTCGGCCAAGTGGCATAAAAACGGATTTCCACCGAATAACTTTCGTCAAACGACGAGAAGGACCGAAAGCCACAAACCCGGCTGGCCGACCTTTTTGGCCGTATTACCCGTTAAGCAAATGACATTTTCGGCCAAATAGTCCTTCCTGCCAAACTGCTATTTCGGTCAAATGAAATTTTCGACCACGACCTATCGGCCAAACGATTATTTTGGGCAAACAACCTGTTAGGGCATACGACTTTTTCAGCTAAATCGCCAGTTTTGTCAAACCATTTTTTACCAAAAAACCGTTTCGGGCAAATGTAGTTCGGCAAGATGGCTTTCGGTTTAACAGGTGTTTCAGGTATTCAGGGGTGGAATATTCGATGAGTGACTGGGACAAAAAAGAACTATCTCTAGAAATTCCAAAAAATCAATCAATATTCCGAAACAAGAATCCATTCATTCCGTTAGAAGCAGTTTTTGCAAAACTTAACAATTTCTCGTAGAAATTGTGATAGATAAAAGTGGAGTTTTCGAAAAATTCCGATGGAAGTTCCGAAGGTATTCCTGTGAAACTCCCGAAGAATTTTCTTAAGAAAATTCTAAACAATTTTCCGATGAAATCCAAAGAATTTCTTGTTGAAATCAACAATTTGAACAATTTTCCGCGAAGACTCAATTCCTGGGGAATTCTCATAGATATATTTTTAGAAATTCTAAAGAATTCTTGTGAAAATTTTAAAGAATTTCTTGTGAACACTCCTTTTCCGCAGATATTTCGAAAACATTTCTGTGGAAATTCCGAAGAATATCTGAACCATTTCCCTTAAAAATTTGGAACAATTTCCAGTGAAAATTATAAAAAAATCCCTGAGAAATACTCATTTGTATGTGGAAATTATATAAAATCTATAAAATATGCTTTGGGAATTCCAAAAAATTCTAAAGAATTTCCCACAAAAATTTCAAAGAAATTCCATGGAAAATCCGAAAAAAATTAAATAATTTCCTAGGGATTGGATGTTTTCGGCGAAAATTAAAAAAATCTCTCGTTACATTCTGAAAAAATCCTTAGGTAACAAATGCAATAGAAAAAATCGCCACGCCGATTCACGCCGTCGCACAATGGTTCGAGAGCAGCCAAAACCTCAAAAATCGAAATTCGTGTTTCCGTCGGAATTATATTTTTCTCATTTTATAGAATACTTACTTGATTCAAATTCAAAATTTGAAGTAGTTTTGTTGAGTTTTGACTTTGTTACATCATTTTGAATTCAACATGAATGCTGATTTTCGAATGAAAACGCTGTTTGACAACGCGTTTAGATCAGCATCGTACGGCTTCAATTACATCGCTAACCCCAGGATTATTTCAAGACTGCATTGTAAGGGTCTTAAATAATATGTCTATGTCAAATATAGGTGACAGAACTCAACTTAAGTTAACTTTAAATACAAAATTAATTAAAATACTCACATTTTTTAGATTGAAGTTGAAACATTGAAACAAAAGTATAGGCGCCGATGAGTGCCCGCAATGATTTTATGCTCATTAAAAAGCTTAAAGCAATAGCTTTCTATTAATCACTATTTTGTTTTGCAAAAAGTTGCGATAACCTGTTTTTTTAACGGTTTAGTTCGAAATGTGCATAGTATTTTTGGTCTATTTCTAACTAAAACCTTACAAATGCGCATTTTTTGTTCACAAGAACCTTAAAAATGCCTTTTTTTAAACTATTTGATTGAAGTTGAAATGTTTGATATAATTATATAACATTTAAAACATGTGTAATGAAAGCGATAATTCAATGACGGAATCATTTGTATACTTTTATTTGAATATTTTTATTGCTGTTAATGAAATTATTGAGTAGTTTTCTTCCCAAACGGCTAGAAGATACAACAGACAAAATTTCTTACTTCCAAACCTTTCACCTGACATCCGCGAATCTACGAATTTTAGATTTCTTTCAAATGAATTTTATTGTCTGGATTTTGTTTATGTCTAATAATCCGAATTACGTAATCATGTTGAAAACTTTTCTAAAGCAGAAAATGAAATGAAAATTCTTAGTATTTTTTAGCAAATTGGCATTGTTCAATACTTTGCCATTAAAGTGATTCTACATCAAGAGTTTCAAGTTTAAATGTTTGAGCTGTAACACACTCTTCTTGGCAGCAATAGAGAATGTTGGTACTGAAATTTGAACTGAAAAGCTGAACTGTCTCATATTTGTGAAAATAGTTATTCTGCTAGTGCTCATAATTATAGAGAAGACAGATACCTTGAAATGAGCAAAAAAGAAAACCTGATTCGAATCAAGATTATGAAGAATACAAATGTAAGTATACAGTTGCAATAAAAGTTGTTCGTTTGTCATTCAAATTAATTGATTCAATTCAAATACGATGTTCCGAATAAAATTATTTGTTTTGTCCTAGCACAACATAAAATTATTTGTTTTGTCTTGTCTTAGCACAGTATTCAGCAAATAAGTCTTTTGATAAGAAAATTATTAATAGCTTTTTGTGGAATATCTTCACTTGTCATAAAACGTCATAGTCATAGTACCGCTTAGTACTATGCCATTTAATTCCATCACTTGAGTCAAGTGAGAGACACTGAAGACGGCCTTACTGTTAAAGTCGAAATACGGTTCTGTAAAGTAACAATCAAGTGGTGGAATTAAATGGAATAGTAGTTTTATAGCAAGTGAGATAGTCTTTGTTGCGAAATGATCTGTTTTCAAGAGGCGAATTTAGCAGTAAAATGAAAGTATTTACTACCCCAGGGATTCCAAAAACACGGCTATATATTGCCAAAGTAGAGCTCCAACACCCATCTTTAAGTCTATATGTGATAAAGCGTTAGCGTTAGCGTTAGCGTTAGCGTTGTTACGGTATACTTCGTAGATTGGACACTAGGGATACTCATGTTTCTTATGGAATCCTTATCCAGATTGCTATCGGAAATCAAGGTGGGGAGTTACCCTTGATTCCAATCTAAGATAACAATGGCATAAGCATGAGGATTACTACTCCGGCCACGCCCATCTTTACCGTAACTAGGGATAGGAAAGGAAATGTTGATGTAGAACTTACTTAACGAGAGGCCCTGACTTGGCGACGCCCTCATAAGTTCTACGGAGTTGGTGGTTTGGTAGGGTAAGGTAGGTCATGGAGGTTTGCCTCAAGCTGGCAATTCGACCCACAGACTATGTTGTTTACCTGTTTTTATTTAAACTCTTGCCAGCCGGCTGTCGAAAGAGTATGCTAATATCAATTTTATTTACAGTTTATTCTTTAAATAATTTACAGACGATTTCTTAACCTCAATCTATCAACAAATATCCGTTGAACAAATCTAAATTTACCAAATTTGTACTTTCTGCTCAGTGAGCAAAACGATTCTTCTAGGTTCATCGAATACAAAAATCAAACCATGCCTTTTAAAGATAATTATACTAAACTTTTTACAAAGTTTTATTTCAAGTATTTTCGCGATTTCTGATATAAAATTCAATAACAAACAATCAAACAAAATTAAAATATTCTAGCTAAATTTTACTATTTTGGTCGAGCATGGGTCAGCCGCCTGACACCCGCGTTGAAAAATATGTTCCATGCTTGCCCCCCACATAAAATAATAACGTGTGCTAATCACTAATGATACTAAAAGATTTAAATGAAATTAGGCATTGTTCCCGCTTATCATTTTAGCACCGCCAGGGGGAACTTGGCCAGTACCCACTGCACTTTTCTTTCCCTTTCTACAAACAATTACCATCATTTGTGATATTTCAACGGAATTTTATTGGGAATTCTGAAAAGGCAGACAATCAATGCAGTTAGATTGCCAGGTAATACGTGCACATCGTAGCACTGGTGATGCATCACAATCGTATATATACAGGAGTATATGCACTATATGATGACATTGACCGGAAGATTAGATAAGCATTTCCCCCCCTTTAAGTCTATATGTGATAAAGACCATAAAAAACCACTATACAAACATAAAACCTATTTTTAGGGACATTTCGAGGTTTTGGCCATTCGAGGAGCGAACCACTGTGCGTCGGTGCCTAAATGATATTCGGCTTGACGCTTGATTTTACTGGAATGAAGATTATTTAAACAAAAGTTATATTTTCAGCAACAAAAAACGTGGGAGAGTTCGATTATCCGCAGTGAATTCGTAGTGATTATCCGTAGTGACAATCGAGTCCGTTCTGTATTTTTTAGAATCTAGACATTTAGACATTCAAAACTATTTCCCATTAAAATCTAGAATAATTTCCTGAGAAAATCCCAAAGAAATAACCAAGATTTTTTGTATAATTTCCCATGAAAATATTGATGAATTTTGTTAAATTTTCCATAAATACTATAAAATCTTTCTTGCGGAAGTTTTGAAGAATTTTTACGTAAACTCGAAGTTTTTTGGCAAAAATTTAAAAAAAATTCTACGAAAATTTTAAAGAATTTCCATTGATAATTCAAAACAATTTCCATTACCAATCCCAAAATCCCGAAAGAAATTACCGTGATTATTTCGAAAAAAAATCCCATAAACTTTTAACTCGTCGCGAGACAGCATATTAGTGTTATTTCCCATCACATACATCGCATCGCTAACCGAAGTGAATCCAGATAAATTATTCTTTGCAACTAAAACTCCTTAGCAACGAGAGTCGGACTAACAATCCTTCCCTTCCTATATGGTCGTAAGGACGCGGCCGGCGCCTTTATTGACTTTAAATATTTGATTTCCCAAAACGTGTACATTGAGAATGGGTAGCTAATCCTAAGCTCCATTCATTCTGTACAATTTCGCAAGTGCAATCACGGAGTAGCAACTACGAATTGTGCGGTCATAATGCTCATGCTTCTTTCTTTTTACTCTCTTCCTCTTTTTCTTTCTTTACCCTTTTTTTTTGATGCTCGCTTCCTTTTTTCTACCTTCTTTCATCCTTTCTTCCGTTTTTCTTGCACATGCACAGATTTGCACGCTTATTGATGGACTTGATAAAGAATTTATTTAGCTATTCAAAAACGTCATTGGAAGCAATTATTTGTTCATGAAAGTTACCAAAAAATTTGCTGAAAGATAGAAAATTTGGCATTTTCAAAACTTGCGTGAGACTTGATCCCCATATAGGGGGAAATTGATCCCGTTATGAGTTGAGCATGTTTAGGTTCTTCCAAGTCTAATGAAATAACGAATTGGTCTAGCTTCAAATCCTAACAATTCTTCATAGTCTGTCGTAATAACAGTCGTGCGAAAATTAAATAATGTAGGGTAAAATCAGCAGTGATTCAAATCGTTCGGGGCTGTCAGTTTGAATATGAATCTGAAACATTCATTTTCCCAGCAGCTGTTCTAGATTCATTTTTATACCAGTCAAATGTCAAAAAAATAAAACTGGTATAACGCTCCGTTCTATTTTCTGCAGATTTGAACCACGATTGAATCACGAGATTCAAATATTTTCCAATTGTTTTGGTGTATGAATGCGTCATTTTATCTACGGATCAATCCACTTTGCAATTACGGCGCCTTTCTTGGCGCCAACATGATGGTTTCATTTAATTGAAAATTTGAAAAACATGAATAGAACACTGCTGGGGAAACCAGCGAGTTTGTTCTATTTGGCTCCAGATTCAAACTAGAATAGTGGTCGAAAATTTGGAATGAAACTGAATCACTCCTGATTCCACTCTAAGGCTAGTATTTTGGTTCTCGAATAGAGTAAAAGTGACAGATAGAACACAGGAAACAGACGTCTCACTTGGAACAAAATGCAATCAAAATCATTGTTGTGGAAACATTGCCGCCCAATGCTAAAATCACTGTGTGTGGCCAAGCGGCAACCAGATGGCGGTAGTGAGCAAACGTTAAACACAAGCAGAACCGATGGAAGCGTCTACAAAAAATTAAATCAATCGTTAAAAAGGTGACTTTGGAACATGTGTTGAGTGAGATGTCTGTTTGTCTGTGGATAGAATCTCTGCTATAGCAACAAAATTGGCATAGTGATGATGATTCATCTGCAAACCATTCACATCCAAAAATGGTTGATCGATACATGAATATATCTTTAGAATCTAATTTTTATTACCGATCGACTTAGCTCGACGAATTGAGGTGATGTCTGTGTGTATGTGTGTGCGCAAACTAATCTCACTCATTTTTCAGGTCCTAACCGATTTGCTCGACACAAGTTGCATTCGACGCATCTTGTCCCATTGTTTCGTATTGGAAATTGGCCGAATTGGACTATGGGCTTCGGAGTTATGGCTAAAATATATTTTATTACAAGAAAAATTCTCACTCACTTTTTAGACTCTTAGCTGATTTACTCGCAACAAGTTGCATTCGACGCAGAATCTTGTTCCATTGTATCGTAATGAAAGTTGGACAGATCGGACTATGGGTTTTCATGTTATGTCCAAAATACTTTTTTGACCCTTCCTTTTTTTCTAACTAAAAGTGCGTAGAAATTACTCACTCGAAAAAAACGTCATCACTGCTAGTGGATTAATCTGGGGTTTTCCTTGTTTCTTTCGTTCTTTCTTCTCCTTCACTCTTTCTCCTTTTATTTATTTTTCTTCCATGTTGTTTCCTGTTTTCTTCCTACTTTCTTGTTTCTTCCTCCTTGTTTTATTCTTCTTCCTCCCTTCTTCTTTCTTTTTTCTTTCTTCTTTAATCCTCTTTTCTTTTTTATTTCTTCGTTCTTCCTCCTTTCATCCTCATTTCTCTCTTCTTCGTTCCTCATTTTTCCATCTTTATTCTCTTTTCCTGTTACTTGCTTACTCTTTCGTTCTTTTGTTTTGCTTCATTGTGTCTTCTCTCCTTCTTCTTCCTTCCTGCTTTCTTCCTTTTTCCTTCTTTCTTGCTATATATCTTTCCTCTTTTCTTCTTTCTTCCTTTTCACTTCTTATTTACATCTCACTTTTCACTTTTCACATCAGCTTTCTCACTTGTCACTTTCTACTTCTTATTTCTTCCTTTCCACTTCCCACTTCTCACTTTTCACTTCTCATTTATCTATGCTCACTACTTCTATCTTGCATCTCACTTGTCACTACACACAACTTCCATCTTATTTCTTGTTTTTTGGTTCTTTCGACCTTTTGACCTTCGACGTTATGACACATGTTCGACCTTTTGACCTTCGACCTTTTGTCCTTTCGACTCTTCGATCTTTTGACACAGATTCCCGTGGAGTATTCACGGGAGATTCTTCCAAATTTCCACGCAAAAAATTTAGTAACTTCCGCGGAATTCTACGGAACTTTAACTGATTTTTTTTTAAATTTTCGCAGGAAGCTTCCAGTTAACCGTTGTAAAAATACTCTATTGAGTAATGGAGCCTCTGAATAGTTTTCAACCGGCGTCAGAAATTATAGATCAGGGGCGTGGCAGATTTCGAATATCGGTGCAAAAATGTGAACAGTCTGTACTGCCGCTAACCGCAAGTCGAACACATCTGTATATGGACGCCCATATACAGATGTGCTCGACTTGCGGTTAGCGGCAGTGTAGGTCGTTCAGAAAGGTCTGTTATATTTTAGGTTTCTATCTTGATAAATTAATTCTATTATACAGACATTCTAAGTTGTTGAAACAGTAATCCATTGTCAACCCCAGAATTACGAGAAAGGCAAAGATTTCATGTGAAAAATAAAATAATTTCAGAGGAACAATAAGAAGAATTTGAAGTGAAATTAAGAAAAAACTTGTCATAAGACGAGTTAGTACTATCCTATTAATTCCACCACTTGATTGTAAACAGTAAGGCCGTCATTAGAATCTCGTATTTGACTCGACTTAACTCAAAATACTTTTCTTTATTCTTGTGGATAGTCAAACGATTTCCCATGCAAACTAAAAATAGGCTGACCAAACGTATCGTATTTAACGGGACAGTCCCGTTTTTTAGACCTTATTTTGATGTCCCGTTTTTCCATGGATTCTTCCAAAGAGCTCAAAAAATATTTTTCAAACTAATTCAATATTTTAGTTAGGAATATGAAATCAAATAGGGGGAATGACGGCTTTGGCAGGTTTTGTTCTGTTATTGGCAAGGGGGTTTATTATGACTGTTTAGGCTCAAATTTGGCCTAAACATTCTTTGCATATCAAAGAATATTGTGGCCAAATTTCATAAAATTTGGTCGACAAAAACCCCCCTGCCAATAATAGAACAAAACCTGCCAAAGCCGTCTTTCCCCCTACATAGAAAGTGATTTTTGTGCGTGTCTTTATTAGAGAGATTGCTAGCTCTCGGCTGGCTCATCTCTCAACAAAGAAAGTGAACGAAACCCATAAAAAAGTGAGATGTTATGTTATTAGTGCTGAATGCTATCTATGCCGTTTTGTATTTTCTATTGATCGACATTTCTCAAGAATTGCAACATACAAACAATGATTCCGGACGTAAATTTGGTCAATTTCATCATTGGGTTGAACGGAATTTGTAACTTGTTAGGCAAGAATTTCCTGAAAATCAGGTCACGCCTCAACGTCACTAAAATGGAGCGCAGGGACAGGCATTCTAACTAATTTCTTTTTAAATCTTCCATGAATATCTAGAGATGCGCAATTTCCGTTTCTTCGTGTCTTTGTCCGCGTCCCATTCAAGAGTGAAATATTTGTAGATTGTATTTTTACACAACTAACTTAATACAATAGAAGGGTATGGTGGTGAATGATTCACTCTAAACTATTTCAAATTTCTCAAACGGAAAATGAAAATAAGGCCAAAAATTTTTATGTTTGCATAGCTCATGAATTTTATCACAATGTTTTTTGACATGTCCCATCTTGCAAGTGCGTTTGTCCCTTTTTTTCACAGAAATAATTTGGTCAGCCTAACTAAAAAGAATTTCCTGTGCAAAATTTTCCTTAGAACCTCATAACAATTTTTCCCTATCAAGAAATTTTGAAGCAGCAAATAAAAAAAAATATCAATTCGACGCGGAAAGTTCCAAAGATTTTTTCCGCATAAATTTAGATGATGTTTTTGTGAAAGATTGCTTAACGAATTCTGTAAGTCTTTGGAAGGATTCTTAAATTGTTATAGAATTTTCTGAAATTAAGCTCTAGTACATGGAATTTTAAACGAATAGCAACGAATATTCATCGAAAAACAAAATTCGCTCCGGTGTGCGCGCCGGAGCGAGGAGCAGAAGGTCGTAACATAACTCTGCTGGTGGTTTCGGATGGAAGCGTAGAAGCATCAAAAACGAAATTGCAAACATACACTGCTCTCTGCTGCTGGTCCGCCGGTCTTTGGCCGTCCATTAGGTTTTGGTAGTAGTCAGTCGTTTATTGACGTTCGACGGTAACAGATGTGTTCCGATGTGTCTCCCGACAAGTGTTAGGGTGCCGCCACCAGCAGTGCAATACACCGTTACCCTATGAAGACATAGACAACGACAGTTTGGAATTTTTGTGTGTTGTTCGGAAGATCTACTGAACTGAATTTGTGTGTGGCGCGCGGTCAGCGTGCGATTAGCGGGTGAACTCTACCCAGTCAACCAATTTACACAAAAGCATAGCCGTGGTGTACGTTTTCAATCCTACAGCGATCCACAGTGAAGTAATGGTGTTGATAAGTGAACTGATAATAGCCGCCCTGCTGGGGCTTTTGATCTATCGTTTCTACCGATATCTGTTCGAACGGCCTTCGAGCAATTTTCCGCCGGGTCCACCCAGGCTGCCCCTTCTGGGAGGATACCCGTTTCTGTTGGCCCTGAATTTCCATCATCTGCACAAAGCCGCGGCTAGACTGTCGCAGCTGTACAAAAGCAAACTAATTGGTCTCTACCTGGGACCGCTGCCGGCCGTCATTGTGAACGATTACGACACAATCAAGGAGGTCCTGACCCGGTCCGATTTCGATGGACGCCCGGATTTGTTTATGGCCAGATTGCGGGACGAGCACTACCAGCGGAGAGGTTTGTTTTGTGTGTTTTTATTATTACAATTCTGCATTCGGTTTCCACGATGAGGTGCATATAGCATGAAGGAGATGCTGTAGTGTATGGCTTCCCGCAACGACTAAGATGGAACGCCACTAATAGACTTAATTGAAACGGCCAGTCGGGCGTTCACTGGGTGCAATATAATAGAAAAGTATCTCGAACGTGCTAAAGAAATTGATTTTACAACCCGTTAGGTAACATGGAAGATCTTAGTATGTGTTACAAATTTATGACTTGATGCATGTGAAATTGATTTAATTCATTTCTCAGAGGAAATGTGCACAATCATTCCAGATCAGGTGTTTGGGCACTGATCCAAAATATATACCGGTGGCAAACTTTAATTAGCATCAATATCCTAAAGTGATTCATCACCGCAACTGATAGAATGAAACCATTTTCAAAATATCAGGAATATTGAAATATGTCGCAATAGAAGTGCAAGTCAATGAGTAACACTTTTGACTTTAAAATTTCTATCATCATTATTTAAGATTAATAATTCTTGTAGCTACTCAAATAACGAACTATATGCCTATCTTTAAAACTACGACATATTAAAAAGGTAGAAAGAAGTGCGCACCAGATTACATCTTGTCATCTATTATGTTTCATAAGAAATTGTTAGGCCTCCAACCGACCGGTCGACAGATCCAGGTAACCATAAGCACATTAGTTCACATTCAGTTCTAATATGCGGTCTATAGGCAAGTAATCCGAAAAGGCGAATTAAGTTGCTAGCGATAATGAGCACTAACGCATCACCACTTTATGGCAGTATACGATGGTAACGTAATACTCTACGGTTGCTGAATGAACTGTTAACAAGGCTCAGGAGGTCGGATGGAGTTTATTTTGCTGGTGGTCGATTATTGCAAAATTCTGGTGGGGCTACCGCATGGCTAAGGAAGGGCCACGTTTGCGCATCGCCCGATGTTGAAATTCGATGAAAAAAATGTTCATCTGGAAAAAAAATTAAGCCCCAAAAAATCTGATTAAAAAATCGATTCTCTGCAAAAGATTTTTTTGAAGTACTGTCGTTCGGGGTGACATTGGGCCCGGGGGAAAGATTAGGTCAAAAACGAAAAATGTTTACACTCCTAATATCTCAGAAACCGTTACGAATTTTGATGAAAACTTCAAACGGTTCGAAATTATATTATAATTCACGTCTAGGAAATCACAAAGTGCTTGGAATTTGAATATAAAACTATTGATCGAATGAACCGGTATTGAAATAGTGTCAGTAATGCCCCACAAATCTATTACATAACTTGTTTTTAGATCGATGGATACCTGATTATCATGTTACGATAATCTGTTGTTGTTTTATCGAATTTTATGGATATTTACTATAGTGGTTCTGGTTTTTCGTAGCAACGAGCAATGCACGCTAAAAAGGGGTGAGATTGGGCCAAGCCTTTAGTTGATTTGCCTTACATAGTTGGTAAAAGCCGTGATGTAAAGTGATGTAAAGCCGTAATGAACGATTGAATCAAGGCATCGTCACCGCTGAACTTGGTTTTACTTGGCCCAATGTCACCCCCTGTGAGGGGTGAGAATGGGCCAATTTTGAACAACTGTGAAGAATTTTCCTCATTTATTATTTTTTCCCCACACAGTGATAAATTTATTATTCAAGTTTGTATCAAACTAATTAAAACTTGAATCCAATGTTAACTACTAGAGCTTTGTAACACTTACTTGGAACATACCACATTTTGGCCCAATGACACTCCCGTTAACGGTAACATCAGATCTCGACGTTTCGTGCATTTTTAAGTCATTTGGCATCAAAAACAAAAATTCGATTTTCTACTTTTCCTCTGGTCCCCCCTTGGAAAAACTTTGGTAATATTTTATGGTAATGAAACTAGTGAGTAATGTTAATATTATTGTCGTCTTTATTAAAGAGGTTTTCAGCCCTTGGTTGGCTCACCTCTGGGCATAGTGAGTAATGTAGTTTTTTGAAATTCGAAAATGTCGTTTTAATTGGCACCCTAGTGCATATGCACAGCACATGTTTCGAAATGGACAAATTGATATTAAATTTGCGAAAAAGAATCCACGTGTCTTGGAGGGACACAAACCCCTCAACCTCCTACTCTCTAGATAGGCGTGATAACCCCTACACAACAAGACCACGTAAAGGTCACGTTTGCGGGAAAGCCATCAGAATCCGAGTACCAACCTGCACCGCGGTTGGCTATTTTTTTGCAAATTGAATATCTTTCGAATTTTGTCGATTCTATTTGCCATGTGTACTCACAGCTAAAAAAAAATCACAAAAATAAGAAACAAGCCCACAGCGGATGAGTTTCAAAGATAATAGAATATGATAGAGCGAACTTCGAGGTGAATAATTTCGCAATTTATCCGCCAAAGGCAAGGCAAAAACACAATTTGATAAGATAAACTTATTTTACTTGACAGCTAGGTCGTTTTGTTCAGGGAAGATCTTTTAACTGCGCTACGCATGGTCATTTTCAACCCTTCGCTTTTACTGTGAAGCATCCATTTTTTGAATCGATCGTTTAACTTCTCATAAGAACCCCTCCTCGCTCTAAGCATCATGTAACTTATGGACGTTTCCTTATCTAATTTCTAACTAGATTTTTAATTGATAAGAGAGCTATTGTTGAATGCAATCCTTTTCAAATAGAAGAAGCTTGATTGAGATAAGGTAACGTTATCATTAGAAATGGTAATGATGATAATGATGATTACAATAATCTTATCGAAGAAAAAGTTGAAATGTGGACATGACCTATTGTAGAAATGGGAGATAGTGTAAGAAGGTATAATATGCCCCTCCAAAGGCAACACCTATAACTTTTTACTTTTCGACGCAATTTATGCAAACTTTGATAGCTTATCTTTAACTGACTACACATGTCTATGCAAACTTTGTGTTATTTGCTAGTCCAAAATGTCAAAAATGTATTTCCTGTGAGTTATCGTATAGTAATATTACAGAGAAGACGTAATAAAGTTTTTTTTTTTGAAAAATGGAAAAAGGGATTTCAACAAGTGCCTGGGTGAAACGCCCCACCTTAACCAAAGACGTTTCACAGCCCTTCATAAGGATTTTATCTATCCTATAATAAAAAGGTTACAAATCTTTATGTGCTTGACATTAGAAAACCAACATAAGTCCATTTGAGCGGATGCAACTGCTGCAAGCTCGCCGCGCTTGTGTACAGTTGGTAAGGGCATATCGTCCTGCATACACTGGGGCGTTTTGACCAGTAAAACATATTTTCGAAAAACGTTATATTTTTGAAGATGGAAGCAATTTTATATCATATAAACGGCTAAGAAAAGTTATTTGTTCCCCAACTGAGTGTTCCAGTGCAAGTTTTGCGGACAGTATGCTAGCGTCACTCAAGAATTTCCAGCAAACAAACATTGAAAGTTACATCAAAACTGTAACTTTTTGTATTTTGCTACTATTTTCATTATGTAATACAAAAATACTTCCACATTCACATAGTATGATGGTTTTACAAATATTTAAAGGTACCAACTGATTTTTACCCTTAGTTATAGTTTTATAGAAATCAAAGGGGGGCGTTTTGGCCAGGTCGGGGGCGCATTATACCGCATTACCCTATACAAAACAAATCTGTATTTATTTATGCAAAAATATGTCTATGTTCATAGACTTAAAAGTGGGGATTTTAAAAGACTTTTCAAGAAATAACAGTTATGGAATCCCTAGAAAAATCTTTGCAAAATAATCCTGGTATTTCTAGTGGAATTTTTAAAATGGTTCAGCGGAAACATGTTATGCATACATTTTCATGCATATTTTCTGATAATGTTTCGATATGGTAGACTGAAAATCGTTCGACAGGCCTCCTGATGAAAATAGCGACAAAATAACAGAGAATTACCAGAAGTATCTGAAGCAAAAGGATTTTAATTACAGAATATTCTGAAAAAACTGTCCTGACACCGTTGTACGGTGGAAATTTAAGACGGCATTAGAGGAATATAATTGCAATCACCTCAAACGACGTGTGCGTATGTTATGTGCGTGCACATTCTCAAATTTTCTACCATATAAAATTCACTAATTTTTTAAACAAGATTAATTTTACAAAATTAGGCCACCACAAGGCGAAGTACATGTTATTATTGAACGCTACTGAGTTTCGTTCAAATCAAGGACCGTTCTAGTTATTTCTGAATTATTTATTAACGAGAAGCGAGGAATAGAGGTAGTAAAGCTCAACACATGAAATCCGCCTATTGTTGGGGTTTTGAATGAAAAACAACAATATGTTTTCTTTCTTCAACTGCAACATACTGGATTCTGCAAATAATTGAGGATGATGATGATGATGGTCCCGCCATATACCCCTACAAAAGTTTGAGCTAGACGATTTATCTTTAAGATAGTGTTATGTTATTACAAATAATCATGAGCCCAAGATTCCCAAATTGGACGTGTTGGCTTGACAAATGGATTGTGAATGATCCAATTTGAGAATCTCGGGCTCATTCAGTACACCCAAAAAACAAATCTGACAATTATTGTATAAAATCTGGGCATATACAATTCTGTAAGCTTTTTATACAAATATTGTATTAAAATCTTCCGAAATTGTATATGCCCAATTTTTATACAGTTTCTGCAGAATTGTATTAAAATCTGCCATTCGCCAAAATCGGTTGGGTGTAGACGCTAAGTTGCGAAGGCCGACGGAGATCCTTCGTCGCTTAGTTGATTAAAAGCGTAGCGTACTGAGGGTTGTGGGTTTGAGTCCCATCGAAGGAAAGTAGTCTGAGTTTTCAGAACATTGTAATGTTCATGTCGGGTGGTCCAATACCCGAAATATCGGCAATTGACTTTGATTGAACTGAGTTAATATTTATCGGCTGTTCCATATGATTAAGGAAGAATCAAAATCACACTGTAAGTAGATTAATCTAGGTTTTTAGTGTGAGTAATGTCTCATTGAATTTTCTTAAACTACAAAACTCTTCAGTTTGAACTATGGCTTCAAAAAAGTTTTTGTTTTGTCGAGAAGATAAAATTTAGTTTGGGTTTTATCGAGAAGATAAAATCCCGGGCAGAAGCTATGAACAGAATAACAAAACATGGTCCATAGAATGATATAAGAGATAAAAGAACAGGCAAAATTATCAAAATTTTGCGCCAAAATATCATTTAAATATCAAGATATGCTATGGATAAGAACAAACTAATGGCACATGATATTCATAGCTTATTGCAAATAACATAACTTGATCTCCTCATGATATTTTAGCGCAAAATTTTGAAATTATCGTCTGATCTTTTATCTCTTATTTCAATCAGGTTCATATCTCATTTTGCTATCTTATAAACGTTTGATATTATTGAGCTATTTTACTCGTCTACTCGGTATTTGCTTCACGCTATACCGCTATACACGCTATACTGCGACCATCTGTTATGCGAGTTGCTTCTTTGCGGCGGGCCTCAACATCAACATCAGCATGACCAGGTGGTTGAGTGTCAACGCGAACAGCCCCTTAAACTTTGCAGTAGTCGGACGATCGGAGGATTTGAATATCTTGACAATCTGATATCATCAGATGGAGAAATTAAGCTATGCATTGAAGCACGAGTCAGAAAGCCTGGGGCTATATTCGCCATCTATCGAAATATTTGGAGGTCCAACCGGATTGATCCACGCACCAAAATTCGAATATACTACTCTATCGTGACTTGTGTTGTATAGCCAAAGATAACGCAGATTTTGTCTAAAATCTATATTTAATTCCGGCCTTACAGCTGGATAGGGTGGTTAAAAAATCGGTTTTGCTTCCCAACGCTCATCTGATTCTGTATCATGTACTGAGTGTCCTTTGAAAATTTGAGCTCATTTGTATAAAAACTGATTTAGCACAAGCCGTTTCAAGTTTGCATGCAAATTAGTATGGGGAAATTTAATTTTCCATTATACTGATTATGGCGCTTTTTCATTGAACGCAAAATCAAAGAAAACCTACATAGCTAAAACTAATACATACTCAAATACTTTCATTCAACGAAAAGCGCATCCTCATTGATGGTTCCAATAATTAGAAATCGATTTAAATACATAGGTTGCTAATCTTTAGTCATGATCGTTAAACTTCTTTGAGGGCTACACTGAATCGTGCAGTGCAACATAGTAGCCTGAATTTGTCTGCGCCATGTTTCGCACCCGAAGCAGCAATGTTGCCTGATCGGTAGTAACGCAATTAGCTCCAGAAAACTAGGACAAAGATTCATATTCGAACTTGTAACCGCTTGTGCTAAATCAATTTTTATCCAAATGATCTCAAATTTTCGAAATTACTAAAATACGCAATAATACGCGAGCCCTCCTTAGCCGTGTGGTAAGATGCGCGACTACGAAGCAAGACCATGCTGAGAGTGGCTGGGTTCGATTCCCGGTGCCGGTATAAATAATTTTCAGATTGGAAATTGTCTCGACTTCCTGGGCATAAAAGTATCATCGTGTTAGCCTCATGATATACGAATGCAGAAATGGTAACTTGGCTTAGAAACCTCAAAGTTAATAACTGTGGAAGTGCTTAATGAACATTAAGCTGCGAGGCGGCAATGTCCCAGTGGGGGATGTAATGCCAATGAAGAGAGCAATAATACGCAATATTTCAGGCATAACATGCTCTGTTATTACGATACCAAACGCATCACAAATTATTATTCATTTGGTATTGAAATACCTAAACATGTTATGCCCAAAGCACAGACAAACCTAAATTATTTCGCATATTGATTTTTGGTATTATTGTTTGGTATTTTACCACTTATGCAAGGATAGTTCATACCAATTTCTGTTATCGAGGTCGTCGCTCCTGCTCGGGTGTGAAGCAAAATCGATTTTTTGAACCACCCTACTGGATAGCGTGTGCCGATTAACATACAGACCATCAAATATCGACAGCAATAGATGTACGAAAACCACGGGACTGACACTTGTATACCTCCACCACAGTTTGTTTCGTAGTCAACATTGAAAATTCCGCACTGACAGCCATAAGGATAATCATGGGAAGAAAAGAGATAGGTGCGATCCACACTGACACTTTCATAAACGAAAAGCAGATGAAAAGAGACTGCATCTGTACTACGACAACACAACCAAAACATCAGACCCCCGACGAAAACATGGATGGATACAGGTCGGCCACATATCTGTAAGCAAGAGTTCCCTTAATAAAATAATATCCTTTAATAATCTGATACGATATAGAATATGTATAACGAAGGAGATACATGCTCGTATTTTCATTAAAAATACTCTTGGTGACAAATTTATGTTCTATAAATGATATATTTTGTACTAAGATAAAAACAGTGATGCGATGCATAATGTTCAAAATTTAAATAAACGAAAAGCCCTTAAAAATTGTTTTTTCGCTTCCTCAATATTTCATTTCTTCTTTCTTTATTTTTTTCATTTTATTTTAATTATTTTATCTTTCTTCTGCCATCTTAATTCATTTAAATCATTCTGTGCGTTCACTTGGCGAACAACTACTCGATTCCTGGAAAACAAAACACTTCTCACCCTTCAACAAATAACAATCCTACTCCCTGAAAACGTCTCCTTAGAACAGAGAACATGTATTCCAGTTTTAATTGTAATCGTTTTGTAATCGTTTGAGGCGTGAAGAATGTGATGAATACACAGTTTAAAACCAATATTTTTATAATCAGGAGCGTCTTTTTGCCTTTCTCGTATACAAAGTATACGTAAAGGCTATATGTTCGCTCCAAAAACGAACTTTTTATAGGAGGCCCGGAGACCCATAGTGTTATATACCGATCGACTCAGCTCGACGAATTGGAGTGATGTCTGTGTGTGTATGTGTGTGTGTATGTGTGTGTGTGCGCAAAAAGTCTAGCTCACTTTTTGGGCACTTATCCTCAACCGATTTGCTCGCAATAAGTTGCATTCGACGCAGAATCCTGTCCCATTGTTTCCTATTGAAAATTGACCCGATCGGACTATGGGCTTAGAAGTTATGGCCAAAATACTTTTTTTCATAAAAATGCACATTAAAAAGTCTAGCTCACTTTTTGGGAACTTATTCTCCACCGATTTGCTCGCAATAAGTTGCATTCGACGCAGAATACTGTCCCATTATTTCCTATTGAAAACTGACCCGATCGGACTATGGGCTTAGAAGTTATGGCCAAAATACTTTTTTTCATAAAAATGCACATTAAAAAGTCTAGCTCACTTTTTGGGAACTTATTCTCCACCGATTTGCTCGCAATAAGTTGCATTCGACGCAGAATACTGTCCCATTATTTCCTATTGAAAACTGACCCGATCGGACTATGGGCTTAGAAGTTATGGCCAAAATACTTTTTTTCATAAAAAAGCACATTAAAAAGTTTAGCTCACTTTTTAGGCACTTATTCTCAACCGATTTGCTTGCAACAAAATGCAATCGACGCAAGAACCTGTCCCATTGTTTCCTATTGAAAATTGACCCGATCGGACTATGGGCTTAGAAGTTATGGCCAAAATACTTTTTTTCATAAAAATGCACATTAAAAAGTCTAGCTCACTTTTTGGGAACTTATTCTCAACCGATTTGCTCCCAACAAGTTGCATTCGACGCAGAATACTGTCCCATTGTTTCCTATTGAAAACTGACCCGATCGGACTATGGGCTTAGAAGTTATGACCAAAACACATTTTTGCCTTTCTCGTATACAAAGTATACGTAAAGGCTATATGTTCGCTCCAAAAACGAACTTTTTATAGGAGGCCCGGAGACCCATAGTGTTATATACCGATCGACTCAGCTCGACGAATTGGAGTGATGTCTGTGTGTGTGTATGTGTGTGTGTGTGCGCAAAAAGTCTAGCTTGACCCGATCGGACTTGACCCGATCGGACTATGGGCTTAGAAGTTATGGCCAAAATACTTTTTTTCATTAAAATGCACATTAAAAAGTCTAGCTCACTTTTTGGGAACTTATTCTCCACTGATTTGCTCGCAATAAGTTGCATTCGACGCAGAATACTGTCCCATTATTTCCTATTGAAAACTGACCCGATCGGACTATGGGCTTAGAAGTTATGGCCAAAATACTTTTTTTCATAAAAAAGCACATTAAAAAGTCTAGCTCACTTTTTGGGCACTTATTTTCCACCGATTTGCTTGCAACAAAATGCAATCGACGCAAGAACCTGTCTCAATATTTCCTATTGAAAACTGACCTGATCGGACTATGGGCTTAGAAGTTATGGCCAAAATACTTTTTTTCATAAAAAAGCACATTAAAAAGTTTAGCTCACTTTTTAGGCACTTATTCTCAACCGATTTGCTTGCAACAAAAATGCAATCGACGCAAGAACCTGTCCCATTGTTTCCTATTGAAAATTGACCCGATCGAACTATGGGCTTAGAAGTTATGGCCAAAATACTTTTTTTCATAAAAAAGCACATTAAAAAGTCTAGTTCACTTTTTTGGCACTTATTTTCAACCGATTTGCTCGCAACAAGTTGCAATTGACGCAAAATCCTGTCCCATTATTTCCAATTGAAAACTGACCTGATCGGACTATGGGCTTAGAAGTTATGGCTAAAATACTTTTTTTTCATAAAAATCTTTTTAAAAAGTCTAGCTCACTTTTTGGGAATTTATTCTCAACTGATTTGCTCGCAACAGTTGCATTCGACGCAGAATCCTGTCCCATTGTTTCCTGTTGAAAATTGACCCGATCGGACCAAAATGACCAAAATTGTTTTTGCTTTTCTTGTATACAAAGTATACTTAAAGGCTATATGTTTTCTCCAAAAACAAACTTTTTATAGGAGGCCCGTAGACTCATAGTGTTATATACCGATCGACTCAGCTCGACGAATTAAAGTGATGTCTGTGTGTGTATGTGTGCGCAAAATAATCTCCCTGATTTTTCAGGCACTTATCCTTAACCATTTCAATTCTTAGGCATTTATCCTCAACCGATTTGCTCGCAACAAGTTGCATTTGACGCGGAATCTTGTCCCATTGTTTCGTATCAAAAACCGGCCCAGTCGGACTATGGGCTTCGGAGTTATGGCCAGTTTTTACAAGAAAAATTCTTTTCCTCTATTTAGGCACTTACTCTCGGCTGATTTACTCGCAACATTCGACGCAGAATCATGTCCCATTGTTTCCTATTAAAATTGGCCGGATCGGACTATGGGCTCAGAAGTTGTGGCCAAAATACTTTTTTTCATACCAAAAGTGGGAAGAAATTACTCACTCACAAGAAACGAGAAAGGCACTATCACTGCTAGGTGGATTAATCTGGGTTTTTTTCCTTTTTTTTTTGATGGAAATTTGCAATTAGACACCTGTGGAGGCGAACCTAGGTAGTGTGGGAATAGGATCACCACTCCCGACCCACTAAAACCAACTCCTTCCTCTCCAGTCATTCCCCTGGCCCGCAATAAGGCAATACTTCGGGGGATGACTATTGGGCATTACGCCCCCTCCATGACGTACACAAGTGCACGTATGCGCCTCAACTCTTCGACCTTCCCCATGCAACACACTTGCACAAGACATACTGGCACCACATGTGCCCCAACACTCACCTGCTTGAATGGCTGCAAGGGTAACGACAGGTACCCTGCAGGGGGTACCCCATGCCGCCATCTCACAACATAGACAGTCCTCACTCAGTATGGTGCTCACCCCGTCCTGCAACAGAATGGCACCATTTGTCTACCAAGCCGGAGGCGACCCTAGGTTGGTGGCTCCTATGCCGCTCCTACCTCAGTTACGAGGCAGACCCTTTCATGTCTCCTATTTCTGAGGTGCCGCAGAAGCATCAACCCCCCGACACTCCTGCCAGTCATAGCGAGACTTTCGTGTCCCCTACTTCTGAGGTGCCGCAGAGGTATCTGCCCCCGACACTTCTGCCAGGCCTAGCGAGACTCCACTCAATCCGTCCCTGGCAGCCGGATCACACTACTGCCTAAGCAGCCACTCTGACCATACGTACCATGCGAGTCTGACTTGTGTCCTCGCTCATACATTCAGTTCCAATGGCTTGCACCACTTGTGCACCACTCTCCTGACATTCAGTCACTCACTCAGTGGGGGTTGTAATACCCCCATCTCCCATTTTTATCCACTCTGTGCACCTCCTGTGCATCGTTTGGGCATGGAGCACCCGGCACGTCACGCGTGCCTAACACTCACCTACCCGGGCTTTGATACGGCCAATAGGTTCCGAGAACGGGTACTTTGCAGGTAGCACCCACCTATTGACATTTCGAATCTCAGATAGTCCTCAGCCAGTGTGGTGGTCTCCCCATCCTGCCGCTCCTACCTCAGCTACGAGGCAAACCCTTTCATGTCTCCGATTTCTGAGGTGCCGCAGAAGCATCAACCCCCGACACTCTTGCCAGACGCAGCAAGACTTTCGTGTCCCCTACTTCTGAGGTGCCGCAGAGGTATCTGCCCCCCGACACTCCTGCCAGGCCTCACCAGACTTCAGTCATTCCAACACTACCGACCATGCGTATGTTAACCGACCCTGTTAACCCCACCACCTCCTAGGCAGAACCCCCTGACTCACAGACAGCTGGGGATGGGTCGTCAAGCCCTTGGACATGGTTCCTGCTGCCAAAAAGGGGAAGGGGGGGGGGGGTGTGCGGCGCTCAAACAAGCCCCCCTAAAAATGACATTTTTACGTGTTTTGGGAAAACGGGCTGCTTTACTATATTTCCGTCTTAAAAATAACATATTTATATATCGTTATAAAGCTCTTGAACAGATCTACGCAATAGGCTTGATAATGTAATAATAGCTTTTCCAGAATGTAGTTTTGTAAAAGCATATTTTACGCAATAATTAACGAACAAAACAGCTTGGTACCCCGCAGTAAAACATCATGCACTACACTGTTGAACACTTAAGCGTTGAGGACCATGAATAAAATTTTGCCCAAAGTCGACATTTTGTGAGTACATGAATTTGAAAAATTGCCCATTTATGCCTTTTTCGTATACAAAGTATAAGTAGAAGCTATATGATCGCTCCATAAACATTTAAAAGAATGCCCGGACACCCATAGTATTGTATACCGATCGACTCAGTTCAAACAGAATAAAGGTGATGTCTGTGTGCACGTGTGTGTAAATGTCTGTATGTGTGTGAGAAAAAATGATCTTAACTCTTTTGAAAGCACTTATCCTAAACCGATTTACTCGCAACGAGTTTCATAAGTCAGAGAATGTTGTTCCATTGTTTCATATCAAAATTGGGCTAGATCGGACTATGGGCTCAAAATTCATGACCAAAATACATTTTCTTATAATGCACGAGAAAGACAACATTACGGCTAAGGTGATTAATCAGGTTTTTTTGTTAACTTCCTTTTTATGAATTACATCTGAGTTATTTAATAATAATGGTAAGATCCTTTCGTTTAATAAACAATGTGCACTCGCTTGACTGTGGATATACAACAGTAAAGCACATGTGGAGATTGGACAAATCAAGCATCCGAAAGATATTCAATTTGCAAAAAAAGAGAGCTAACCGCGGTGGAGGTTGGTACTCGGATTCTGATGGCTTTTCCGAAAAACGCGACCTTTAAGTGGTCTTATTGTGTAGGGGTTATCACGCCTATCTAGAGAGTAGGAGGTTGAGGGTTCGAGTCCCTCCAAGACACGTGGATTCTTTTTCGCAAATTTCAAATAAATTTGTCTATTTCGAAACATGTGCTGTGCATATGCACAGCCAAGATATTTAACAAAAAAACAATTAAATTGTGTTTTTATTTACATGGAGTTACCCCACCGGTGGGGTAAGAGTGCGTTTTTCACATGCCTTGCAATAAGGCTTCTACTGAAAAAAATACTACAATTTCAATATTTTTTCCACATATGGGAAGAGTATACGAATCGTCGACATTGATATGATATACAGAAGCTTGCTTCATAAGGGTTACATGCTCAATTGAAAATTAAGTGCGTACTCTTACCCCACTCTACTCTATAGCGGATAAATTAGATTTGTTGCAGAATGTTCTGTTTTAGCCCCCTCAAATTAATATTTTTGGGCAAAAAAACTCCATAGGAGGGAGACATAATTGTTTTTGAATATTTTTATCGGCCTTATCTCCTTCTTTTGTCAATTCGAGCAACTGATAACAAAGCCTCATATTGGCGTCAAGTTTGTAAATGAATTTTCATTATAGAAAGGCTATTAAGTCAACTATCAACACGTCGAAGACGAAGTACATGATAGGAAGAGGTTCAAGAGAAGACAATGTGAGCCACCCACCGCGAGTTTACATCGGTGGTGACGAAATCGAGGTGGTAGAAGAATTTGTGTACTTGGGCTCACTGGTGACTGCCGAAAAGATACTAGCAGAGAAATTCGGAGACGCATAGTGGCTGGAAATCGTATGTACTTTTGAATCGAATAGAGTTCGCCACCGTACCAAACTGGCAATCTACAAAACGCTCATTAGATCGGTAGTCCTCTACGGACACGAGACCTGGACAATGCTCGTGGAGGACCAACGCGAACATGGAGTTTTCTAAAGGAAAGTGCTGCGTACCATCTATGGTGGGGTGCAGATGGCGGACGGTACGTGGAGGAGGCGAATGAACCACGAGTTGCATGAGCTGCTGGGAGAACCATCCATCGTTCACACCGCAAAATCGGACGACTGCGGTGGGCCGGGCACGTAGCCAGAATGTCGGACAGTAACCCGGTGAAAATGGTTCTCGACAACGATCCGACGGGCACAAGAAGGCGAGGTGCGCAGCGGGCAAGGTGGATCGATCAGGTGGAAGATGACTTGCGGACCCTCCGTAGACTGCGTGGTTGGCGACGTGTAGCCATGGACCGAGCCGAATGGAGAAGACTCTTATATATATACCGCACAGGCCACTTCGGCCTTAGTCTGAATAAATAATAATAATAAGGCTATTAAGTTGGGCTTTGGTAAAAACTGTGATTAATACCCATATTTGCCCAAGACGGCAGCACGCAGTAAGCGATTATATTTACCAAACCGCAACAGGGTATTGATCGTCTGCTGCACGGTTTCAGAAGTAGCCGATTGTTGATGTAGTTTTTGATACAAAAAAATATTAGTTGTCCATATTTGGACGAAAGCCACAGTCACCTGGTAACATGATTTCAGTTTCAGCCTATTTCACCTATATAGTCCAACAAAATTGAGCAATACAGTCGATGGCACAAATCTCCCAAATTGAGGTGGCCCCAGCTGACGAGGGATAATATTCTAAGGCGATATAAAGCACTGCACACATACGGGATCCCAAAGTTCTTTTTATGCTTTTGCTGCACATTTGTCATGTTGGTAACATCTTTCAATATGCGAACAATTAAACTAAATTTGCGTAATGGTATGATTGAATAAATACGTGTCCAATTTTCATATTAATTGTGCTAATTATAGAAAAATATTGGTGCAGACTAAGGATTCCTTTAATTGACTAGTTTGAGTGTATTTAATTTATTTAATGATTTATGCACGAGGTTTTCTAAATCAGCTTTATTATATATTATTAGGATATTATTTATTTATTTTTGTATGATAGCGGAAAGCTTCGAAAACGTTGGAATAAAGGGTCGGCTCACACTCCATGTAAATAAAAACACAATTTAATTGTTTTTTTGTTAAATATCTTGGCTGTGCATATGCACAGCACATGTTTCGAAATGGACAAATTTATTTGAAATTTGCGAAAAAGAATCCACATGTCTTTGAGGGACTCGAACCCTCAACCTCCTACTCTCTAGATAGGCGTGATAACCCCTACACAACAAGACCACTTAAAGGTCGCGTTTTGCAGAAAAGCCATCAGAATCCGAGTACCAACCTCCACCACGGTTAGCTCTCTTTTTTGCAAATTGAATATCTTTTGGATGCTTGATTTGTCCAATCTCCACATGTGCTTTACTGTTGTATTCCACAGTCAAGCGAGTGCACATTGTTTATTAAACGAGAGGATCGCACTCCATGCCCCCAACAACAGGCTGGTATAGAATGCGAATCAATCGCACTCTGCTGTGCCAAAGGCTTGCTTGGCTATGCAATTAATTACAATTTAAATGAAAAACATCTGAGAGCGGACGGGAGAGCCGAGAAAAAAATCCCTCGTTTAATAAACGTAGAAATGAAGAAGATTTGCTGATATTAAGTGGTCTATAATAAGGAAATTTAAATGTAATCTATATAATTATGAGAGTTTTTTAACCCTAGCTAAGGTCATGGGGGTTGACGGTACTGAAGATAATATTCATCTGTGTATCATATCACATTTAGAGCACTTCAGTGCGCCTCTAACGATTCACAGTGGATCGACTGCTTTGCAGACTAAGCCCCTGATCGTATGTCCTGACATACTTATCAGGTATAGCTCATTAAATGGAGGATCCGCTAGGGCTCATTAGCACTCTCCAAGGGGTCGGGAAATTAATCAATTTCTCGTCAACTGGAAGTAGCGAAGCCAACGCATGGTCATAGGTAGGATAGGATAGGTTGTAATATAGATTGAAATTGAGAAGTCTACTTTGTATTTTAGAGACATTCAATTTTCAGAATGTTTTCAATTGGGAGTGGAGAACTATTTAGACTTATCAGGATTTACATCAGGTTGGAAAATTCAAAATAGTAATGTCGATGCATTATGCAATTAAATGAATAGAAAATAGCTTAATGATAGGAATCTGAATTTATGTTTCTCCATAACAATGAATATTTCTTGCATAAACTTTGTATTGGTTCTGATGATAAGTCTTAACATCATAGCAAACCAGAAATCAGCCAAGAAAAAACGTAGGATTAAAAAAATTAGATTGATCATAAAATGAAATAATAATATTGAACATTTTAGATTCAGTAATTATACAGATTTTTTTTTATTTTTGTTTGAGAAATTGTTTAGAGTAGCCAAGGTAGAAGTTTACTGTACTATTGGATAGAAAAATATTAAATTGAAAATCTGAGATAGAAGAAAGACAGAAGAAAAAAGTAGAGATTGAGATATAAAAGAAAAAAGAGATTGATAAAAGGAGAAAGCAGATATTGATATATAGAGGAAGGACATAGGATTTGTAAGGCAATACTCAACAATTCTTTTGTAGTTTTTTACATACTGCATCTAACAATGACTAAATCCACTATGACAATAACACAATGACAATAACAGATCTAAAATATAGAAGACAAGTAGTGTTTTACATTAATTATACAACTCACAATAATAGAGTGACTCAATAAATAATCAACGCCTAACGTACATACAAACAATACTGACTTATTCAAATTTACATTTTGACTAGACTTTGACCTATGTGACTGAAAGTTTTCAAGAGGATTATGTTAGCTGATTCCCACAGTCAGGTGTTCATTTGGTCAAAGTAGACTAGTTCTTCCGGCATAATCACTTGTCAATTTTCAAAAACCCACCCCGATCATAGCAATCCAAAGGGGCAAAAAAACTAAAGAACTGGGGCTTCGTAAAATGTCATACACGACTGAGCTACTACTTAAAGTATCCTAATTTTTACACTAATGTTTGAGATTTTACGAGATTTTTTTCATTTTTTTTTTCTTTGTTTTTACAATTCTGGAAATAGGATTTAAAGCATATTTGAAAAAACATTGAAATCCGAGCTTACTTCAGTTTTTATTTGGAGCAGCAATATTCTGTGAGAAATTCTTGTAAGTTTTCGATATAGTTCAACACTTTTGTAATTGGGAGTTCGGAAGGATCCTAAAACGAACAAATCTTGGAATCATTGAACTGTTATTGCCTGCTTTGAGCGTGTTTACAGCGGCACACTAGGAGTTAACTTTTGGAAATCAGTATGGCGAAAGGCACTTATTGTTTAATATCTCGAAAATAAGCACCTTAACCGAAAAAATATTTGGTAGCGGACACCTTCCTACAGGACTTGTGATAATTTTCGATTTCTGTCCCTTTTTCTTTGTTGTGATCCGCTTTGGAAGTAATCTTATTTCGGCCGGAGATACGAGTTTGACAACAGAACTTAAAGGTTCACATGCGTACTCTTGCCCCACCCGTTCCTGCGTATTTTTACCCCACAGCCCCAAAATAATTCAGTTTATGGTTTTGACCTCTTGGAAAACCAACCGAATTAATGTTCTGCACCATAAAATACTCTATACAATAGGTTATCGAAATGGTATAATGTTCACCTGATTCAATGTATATGTGGGAATGGAATACTAGTTGCGAAAACACAATTATTTTTAGCAAAATGACCAAAAATGTATCTTCATGTCTCCCTTGTTGTTTATTCAAATCGTTTACAATTACATATGAAAATAGTTGGTCAGAATACCTATCAATACCTGCTAGTTTATCTTTTTTATTACTTAAAAAAATCGAAAACGTACTCTTACCCTACGCGCACTCTTGCCCCACTCTACTCGATTGGCTTTTCTCGGTGATCAACGAGATGAAAACCCGTGGTGATTGAATCAAACAACATTCTTTAACAGATCCGGGGATTTTTTTAGTTTTTTCTTCATTTTTTACTAGATGACCCGTCGAACTTCGTCTCGTTCAAAATTAATTGTCGTTTACTCTGCGATACGATTTCAGTTGTCCCTTGAGAAACCTTCATCTCGAGAGAGACGATGAATTACGCAGAAGGGGCGCAAAACTTCTGTTTTTTCCACATGCCAAATCGGGTTCATTTGCTTGATTCGAATTATTGAATCTCATTTGTATGTGAGCCTCCTCCCCACTTTCAAATCGGGGAGGGGTCTTGATTCGCCTCAGAAACGTATCTTGCCTTCAAAAACTTTCATATGCATAATTTGGTTCCATTTGCTTGTTTAGCTTTTGATGTACGCTGAAATTTTTGTTCTATCTGTATGAAAGCCGCTCACCCCTAATAGAGAAGAAAGGGAAGTCAAACTACCACAGGAATATTTCTTGCCTTCAAAGCCTCGCACATGCCGAATTTGGTTGCATTTGCTTGATTAGTTCCCAAGTGGGGGCCCTCCTTAGCCGTGCGGTAAGACGCGCGGCTACAAAACAAGACCATGCTGAGGGTAGTTGGGTTCGATTCCCGGTGCCAGTCTAGGCAATTTTCGGATTGGAAATTGTCTCGGCTTGCCTGGACATAAAAGTATCATCGTGTTAGCCTCATGATGTAATGCCAATAAGAAGATGAAGAAGAAGTGCCCGAGTTATGTAAAAAATTGAGTTTCACTTCTAAGGCAGGGAGGGGTCGCGAAAAGAAATTTAATTTTTATGTTTTTGCCTTTCTCGTACTGAAAGGCTTTAGGATTATTCCAAAAATGAACTTTTGATAGAAGGTCCGGAGACTCATAGTGTTATATACCAATCGACTTAGCTCGACGAACCAAGGTGATGCCTGTATGTGTGTATGTGTACACATTTTGTAGACACACTTTTTGGAACTAAGCATTGCCCGATTTACTCGCAACAAGTTGCATTCGACGGGAAAAGCGGTCCCATTGTTTACTGCTATTGAAAATTAGACCGATCGGACATTGCATTTCGGAATTATTGAAAAATCGTTGTTTTTTCCCAAGGATTTTTCATGAATGGTGGCAATGCGTATTTTTTTCCAAATTCCCATTTTTCATTAATGGTGGCAGTACATAATAATTAATGCAACAAGTGCTTTTTTGACCTTCCCTATGTGAGAAAGGCATCATCGCCGCTAGGTGGATTCATCTGTTTATTTTAACTTTATCAAAATGATTTTTCTTATTACTAGAGTTCATCACTGATTCATTTTTATGTATATAGATATAGATTATACTCTTGACCTTTCAAATACCAGTAGGATATATTTTTTATTAAATAGGGTAAATCACTACTTGGGCCTATGGACCCGATTCCCGGCTCACTGCACAGAAAACTAAGGATTTATACTTTTTGGAAGCCGTAGGTTTATGATTGATAATTTTAAAAAAGTCTCCCATTTATTTCGCACAATACTCAATATTTTTCAACCATTTATTTCACTCCTAATTGGTCCAATTATAGAAAATAAAAATGTAGATTCCGAACATTCGCTCTCTGTTGCTACACCACTGAGCCGGAGTGAATCTTTTCACTTTTACAAAACGGTATTTTCATATAAACACCTACCTGAAAATCGTCACAGTTCTTGATACAATCATTCCTTGAAGCTGTTAATCACCACACAATCCCGCACGGAAGGATGTCTAAAAGCGAACAGGAATCTACCTGAATAGGACGCAAACCACCTTAGCCAAGTTTCAAAATAAGTTTGGACCCAAACCAAATGTATAATTCCCCTTGATTTTTTCGAGTGTATTTGTTTACCTCCTACATACTCACTGTTGAATCGGTTTAGCCGGTTTAGCTGTTTAGTATAGATCTGAGATATTGTCTCGCGCCTTTTGCAGTCGCCAATTTTCTACTCCCGAATTCAGATCGGAAAAGCAGCTGAGAAATTATTTATCTCGAAAATTGTTCATGCTCAGTGGTTGCGTGGTAACCAGTTTATTTAGTAAGAACTGTTAAAAATAATTACGGGATTCGACGGATTCGACTCGTGCGTTTTGGCGGAGGGGGCAATGGCAGTGTAAGTGGTCAGCGGAAAAGATCGATGGCGTTGCGGCACGTGGAAAAATTATACCGTGAACCCGGCCACCAGCAAGGAAGATGTCATTGCCCTCGAAAGGTTCCTTGAAAATAAGAGCTCCTTGTCAATTGCTACGGTACGAGACTGCTTTGTCTAGTCGTTTTCAGTTCCGGTACCAGCATAAATAGTAGTGGAAGCCTGAGCCGCCTTCAATGGCGTCATCCTCTTCGTCGATTTCTTCATATCATCATTTCCGGGTGTACCTTGAAAGCCGGCGGAGATAGGGCGAACTGAGTTCCATACAGGCTGTGATACAGGTAAGTGAAAAAAAATGTTTCTTAAAAGAACTGTTTACGCGATAGACTTCGAGTTTTATCGCTTGATGTAATGTCACAAATATTAACAGCGAAAATTTGATTTGTGAGCATTTACATAAAGATAACCGTTATCAAATGATAAAACTCGTAGTCTGAATCAATACCTAATCCCCTAATCCTAACGGTTTATACTCATTAAAATAGTAACCGCTATTCTAACGATCTTTTTTTAATTTTCTGCCATTCAACAGTTATAAACCGTTCGGCAAGAAAACAGCTGGTGCTATGTAAAATGTACTCCACCTTCGGTAAGGAATATATCAGCAGAAAAGGACGGTTAGGAAAGTTCCGATCAATGCTTGCCGATTGACGTGAATGTCTGACAACACGGTTCTGAGCAGCGTAACATGGGACTATAGCATATATATTTATGAAGCTGTCGGTCAGGATTACTTGGATTCGGACAGAATGCGATTCTCCACCTTGCTTTCTGATATGCATTACATATAATCGGACTAGCGCTTCTTGCTTCCAATGGGGCCAGACAACAATTACGCTGGAGTTCGGTCGCAGTCTTGAGGCAACGGACAGTGTCATAGTGAGGCATAGTGGAACTATTTGATTTGAACCAGGTAGGTATACTTTTTTATCTGACGTACAAACTTCCACAACTATTAGAAAAAAATATACTACAGAGCCATGCACAATAAGAACATTCTAAATCTGAAGCTCACTTTAATCAAGATTGTCGAATAGATACGGATTATAAAAATAATACAGCGGTCGAGATTTCATGATTGCACGATTGAATCATAGATTCGGATATATGTGCAAGAATAGTAATGTATAGTTGAGTTCATGGTAAAATCAGCAGCTCACAGTTTCAAATATGGGTACTTACAAGATATTGGTGTTATGGTCCTGTAGGTATCCGTCATGTAAGTATGTAAAAAATCATAAAATCTAGAAGCAACCCTCAAATTTGATCAGCATTAGTACTGAAATCTAGTAGAGTAAAACCTGTAAGTTTCTATGTCATAGCTTCTGTCCCAGTAGGGATTCTTAGGGAGTTCAGAAAGGATTCCTTTAGAAATTTGATAGCGATTCCTTCGAGAATCCAGCAGAGGTTCATTCAGGAATCCGGTAGAGATTCCCTTAGAAATTCAATAGCGATTCCTTTTGTAACCCAAAAGAATTCCTTTGAGACTCCAAAAAAAGTTTCTTGAAGATTCCAGTAATATTCCTTCGGCAAACCAAATGAAATGCACCAGGGATTCCTTCTGGAATTCAACAGCGATTCTTTCTAGAAGGGAGTTCTTTGGGAATCTGAAAGAGATTCTTTTGAGAAACCAAATGAGATTCCTTTAGAGCTCCAGCAAAAGGGAGCCAATTCTTTAAGAATCCAGAAAGAATTATATCGAGATTTATTTAAAAATGCAATAGGGATTCCTTAGGAAGTGCCATTGAGTTTTCTTGGGGAATGCGATGGAGATTCTTTTTGGAATATGATAGAGATTCCTTCAGGAACGCGATACACATTGTGGATATTCATTTGGGAATATAATTTAGATTGTTTCGGGAATGCGATCAAGATTCCATCGTGAATGCAATAAAGACTCCTTCAGGAATGCGTTAAGGATTTCTTCTACAATGCGGCAGGATTCCTTCGGGAATACGATAGACAATCCTCCGTTAATGCAAAAGGGATTCCTTCGGGAATTCATAAAAGATTCTGTAGAGAATTCCAAAAGTTCTTTCAGTAATTCTTCCGAAAGCTCCTCTTGAAGTTCATCTAGTAATTGCTCGGGAAGTTCATCCGGGAATTCTAGTTCTTCTAGGAATTTCTCTGGAAGTTTCTCCAGGAATTCCTGCTAAATTTCCTCTGGGCATTTCTTCGGAAGTCCCTTCAGGAATTCCTTCGTAAGTTCTTCCAGGAATTATCCCAGCAGTTTCTCCAGAATTTCCTTAGGAGGGAATTGTTTTGGAAGCTTCTCCAGGAATTCCTTCTGAATTCCTTCGGGCATTTCTTCGGAAGTTCCTCCACGAATTCCTTTGGAAGTTCTCTCAGGAATTCCTCTCAGAAGTCGTCGTTTCAGAGGTCGTAATCTGAATAGACTATAAAGATCCTCCGGGCATTTCTTCGTAAGCTTCTTTCTAAAGATCCTCCAGAAATTCTTCCTGGCATTTCTTCGTAAGTTCCTCCATTCTATAGACAATTCCTTAAGGATTTCCTTCGTAAGTTCCTCCAGGAATTTATTCGGAAGTTCTTCCGGGAATTCCATCGAAAGTTCCTCCAGGAATTCCTCCTAAAGTTTCTCCAGTAATTCTTCTTGAAGATCCTCCGGCATTTATTCGAATATTCTTCCAGGGATTCATTCGAAAGTTCCTCCAGGAATTCTTCCGGAAGTCCCTCCTGAAGTTCTTTCAGGCATTTCTTCGGAAGTTCCTCCAGAAATAGCTTCGGAAATTCCATCAGGAATTCCTTTGCAAGTTCTTCCAGGAATTCATCTGGATGTTTCTCTAGGAATTCCTATAGAAGTTTCTCCAGTAATTCTTCCTGAAGATCCTTAAAGCATTTCTTTGTAAGTTCCTTCAAAAATTCCTCCGTCAGTTTCTACAAGAATTCCTCCTAATGTTCCTCCGGGCATTCCATCGGAAATTCCTCCTCAAGTTTTTCCAGTAATTCTTCTTAAGAATTCTTCGAGCATTTTTTCTTAAGCTCATCCAAAAATTCCTCTGGAAGTTCCTCCAGGAATTCCTGCGCAAGTTCCTTTAGAAATTCTTTCGGAAGTTTTTCCAGGAAAACCCTTCGAAAGTTCCTTCAGGAATTCTTTCGGAAGTTCCTCCAGGGATTGCTTCGGAAGTTCCTTCAGGAATTGCTTCGGAAGTTCCACCAGTAATTCCTTCGAAAGTTCTTCCAGGAATTTATTCGGAAGTTCCTCCAGGGATTGCTTCGGAAATTCCTTCGCAAGTTATTCCAGCAATTCATCTAGAAGTTCCTCCAGAAATTCCTCGGGAAGTTTCTCAAGGAATTCCTTCAGTAATTCTTCTCAAAGATCCTCAGAGAATTCCTTTGTAAGTTTCTCCAAAAATTCCTCCGTTAGTTTCCCCAGGAATTCCTCCTAATGCTCCTCCAGGAATTCCTTGGCAAGTTCTTTCAGGAATTCCTTCGGAAGTTCCTCCAGGAATTCCTCCTATTTTCAAGTAATTCTTCTTGATGATCCTTCATGCCTTTCTTCGTCAGCTTCTTTCTAAAGTTCCTCCAGAAATTCTTCCTTAAGATCCTTAAGATTAATTCCTTCCAGTTATTCTTTTGGAAGTTCATCCAGGAATTCTTTCAGAAGTTCCTCCAGGAATTCCTTGGCAAGTTCTTCCAGGAAATCCTTCGGAAGGTCCTTCAGGAATTTCTTCGGAAGTTCTTCCTGGAATTCCTCCTAAATATTTTCAAGTTATTTGAGGTTATGGCTTTCAGTACGTTTTAGCGCCTGCTCAAAAACGTACTACACGATAGTTCCTGGTGCCCGGATAAATTCAATTTCGCAGCCTTTACCGAAGGAGTTAACTAGAGTCCCGTTTTATTGTTCCATTTAGCATAGAACGTTGTGACAAAACGTTCTAAGCTAAGACAATGTAACAATAAAACGGGACTTAGTTAACTCCTTGATAAAGGTACAATATATGTAACCGAAACGTCGGATAAAAACGTAAAACCCGTTTTTGAGCATAAGAAGACTGAAAGCCATAACCTCAAATATCACCATCATAGTCGATCTCTCCTAGTATTTTCAAGTTATTCTTCCTAATGATCATTAGGGCATTTTTTCGTAAGCTTGGCAAGTTCTTTTAGAAATTCCTTCGAAAGCTATTTCAGAAATTCTTTCAGAAATTCCTTCGGAATTTCCTTCAGGCTTTTCTTCGAAAGTTCCTCCAGGAATTCCTCTCCAAGTTTTTCCTGATGATCCTCCGGGCATTTCTTTGGAAGTTCCTTCAGGGATTCGTTCTAAAGTCCATCCAGGAATTCTTCTGAGAACTCATCCTGAAGTTACTTCAGGCATTTTTTCGGAGGTTCCTTCAGAAATTCCTCCGGAAGTTCCTACAGGAATTCCAACGAAAGTTCCTCCTGGAATTCCTCCTGAAGTTTCTCTAGTAATTCTTCCTGAAGATCCTCTATGCATTTCTTCGGAAGTTCCTCCTGAAGTTTCTTCAGGCATTCATTCGGAAGTTCCTCCAGGGATTGCTTCGGAAGTTCCTCCAGGAATAGCTTTAGAAATCGCTTCAGGAATTCCTTTGCAAGTTCTTCCACTTCCTTCAGTAATTCTTCCTGAAGATTCTCAGAGCATTTTTTTGTAAGTTCCTTCAAAAATTCCTCCGTTAGTTTCTACTGGAATTCTAACAAATTTTCCCCGCTCCTTCAGGCTTTTCTTCGGAAGCTCTCTCAGGAATTCATCTTAAAGTTTTTCCAGCAATTCTTCCTGATGATCCTCCGGGCATTTCTCCGTAAGCTTCTTTCTAAAGTTCCTCCAGAAACTCTTTCTTAAGATCCACTTGGCATTTCTTCGTATATTCCTCCATTTCATAGAAAGTTCCTCCAGGAATTCCTTCGGAAGTTCTTCTAGGAATTCCTTCGTAAGTTCCTCTTGGAATTCCTTCGAAAGCTCCTCCAGGAATTGCTTCGGAAGTTCCTCCAGGCTTTTCTTCGGAAGTTCCTCCAGGAATTCCATTGTAAGTTCTCCCAAGAATTCCTTTCGAAAGTTCCTTCAGGGATTGCTTCGGAAGTTCATCCTGGAATTTCTTTCAGAAGCTCCTCCAAGAATCCCTTTCGGAAGTTCATCCAGGAATTTCTCCGGAAGTTCCTCCAGAAATTCCTTTGCAAATTTCTCCAGGAATTCCTTCGGAAGTTCCTCCAGGAATTCATTTTAAATTTTTTCCAGTAATTCCTCCTGTAGATCCTTCGGGCCTTTCTTCGGAAGTTTCTCCAGAAATTCCTTCGGATGCTCCACCAAGAATTCCTTCGAAAGTTCCTCCAGAAATTGCTTTGGAAGTTCTTCAGAAATTCCTTCGGATGTTCCTCCAGGAATTTCTGCGCAAGTTCCAGGATTTCCTCCTAATGTTGCTCTGGACATTCCATCGGAACTTCTTCCAGGAATTCCTTCATAAGTTCTTTCACTTCAGGAATTTCTTCGGAAGTTCCATCAGGAATCCCTTCGGAAGTTTCTCTAGGAATTGCTTCGGAAGTTCTTTCAGGAGCTCCTCCGGAAGTTTCTTCAGGCATTCATTCGGAAGGTCCTCCAGGGATTGCTTCGGAAGTTCCTCCAGAAACAGCTTTGAAATCGCTTCAGGAATTCCTTTGCAAGTTCTTCCACTTCCTTCAGTAATTCTTCCTGAAGATTCTCAGGGCATTTTTTTGTAAGTTCCTTCAAGAGTTCCTCCGTTAGTTTCTATTGGAATTCTAACAAATTTTCCCCGCTCCTTCAGGCTTTTCTTCGGAAGCTCTCTCAGGAATGCATCTTAAAGTTTTTCCAGCAATTCTTCCTGATGATCCTCCGGGCATTTCTCCGTAAACTTCTTTCTAAAGTTCCTCCAGAAACTCTTTCTTAAGATCCACTTGGCATTTCTTCGTATATTCCTCCATTTCATAGAAAGTTCCTCCGGGAATCCCATCGAAAGTTCCTTCAGGAATTCCACCTGAAATTTCTCCGGAAAATCCTTCAGGCATTTTTTCGGAAGTTCGTCCAGGAATTCTTGCGCAAGTTCCTCCAGGAATTCCTGCGCAAGTTCCGCCAGGAATTCCTTTAAAAGTTCCTCCAGGAATTTCTTCGGGATTGTTCCTCCAGGAATTCCAGGCATTGCTGGAAGTTCCATCAGGAATTGCTTCGTAAGTTCCTCCAGGAATTTCTTCGGAAGTTTCTTCAGGAATTCTTTCGCAATTTCTTCATGGAATTCATCCGGAAGTTCCTCCAGGAATTCCTTGGGAAGTTTCTCAAGGAATTTCTTGGGAAGTTTCTCAAGGTGTTCCTCCAGGAATTCCTTAGGTAATTCTTCCTAAAGATCCTCAGAGCGTTTCTTTGTAAGTTCCTTCAAAAATTCCTCCGTTAGTTTCCCCAGGAATTCCTTCTAATGTTCCTCCGGGCATTCCATCGGCATTTCCTCCAGGAATTCCTTGGCAAGTTCTTTCAGGAATTCCTCCGAAAGTTCCTCCAGGAATTCATTCAGTAATTCTTCCTGAAGATCCTCAGACCATTTCTTTGTAAGTTCCCCCAAAAATCCTCCGTTAGTTTATCCAGGAATTCCTTCCAATATTCCTCAGGGAATTCCTTCGGAAGTTCCTCCAAGAATTCCTCCTAAAAATTTTCAAGTATTTCTTATTCTTCGGGCCTTTCTTCGTAAGCTTCTTTCTAAAGCTGCTCCAGAAAATCTTCCTTAAGATTAATTCCTTCCTGGAATTCGTTTGGAAGATCCTCCAGGAATTCCAGGAATTCCTTTCAAAAGCTCTACCAGCAATTCCTCTCGGAAATTCATCCAGGAATTTCTTCGGAAGTTCCTCCAGAAATTCTTCCTTAAGATCCTCTTGGTATTTCTTCGTAAGTTCCTCCATTTTATAGAAAGTTCCTCCAGGATTTTCTTCGGAAGTTCCTCCAGGGTTTCCATCGGAAGTTCCTCCAGGAATTTCTTCGAAAGTTTCTTCAGTAATCTTTCCTGAAGATCCTCCGAGCATTTCTTTGTAAGTTTTTTCCAGGGATTCCTTCGAAAGTTCCTCCAGAATTTTTTTCGAAAGTTCCTCCTGAAATTTCTTTAGGCATTTTTTTTGGAAGTTCCTCCAGGAATGCCTTCGGAAATTCCTTCGCAAGTTCTTCCAGAATTTCATCTGGAAGTTGCTCCATGAATTTTTAGGAAGTTTCTCAAGGAATTCCTCCGGAAATTCCATCAGTAATTCTTCCTGAAGATCCTCAGAGATTTCTTTGTAAGTTCCTCCAGGAATTTCTCCGTTAGTTTCTCCATGAATTTCTCCTAATGTTCCTCCTGGCATTCCATCGGAAGTTCCACGGGGAATTTCTTGGCAAGTTCTTTCAGGAATTCATTCAGAAATTCCATAAGGAATTCATTCGGAAATTCCTTAAGGAATTCATTCGGAAATTCCTTAAGGAATTCCTTCGGACGTTTCTCCAGGAGTTCCTTCTGAAGTTCCTCTTAAAGTTGTTCCAGTAATTCTTTCTGGATTCTCCGGGCATTTCTTCGTAAGCTTCTTGCTAAAGTTCCTCCAGAAATTATTTCTTGAGATCCTCTTGGCATTTCTTCGAATGTTCCTGCATTCCATCGATGGTTCGTCCGGGAATTACTTCGGAAATTATTTCAGGATTTCCCTCGAAAGTTGCTCTTGGAATTCCTTCAGAAGTTCCTCCAGGAATTCCTTCGAAAATTCGTACACGAAGTCCTTCGAAAGTTCTTCCAGGAATTCCTCCGGAAGTTTCTCTAGTAAATCCTCCGGAAGTTCAAGCATTCCATCGCAAGTTCTTACGGGAATTTTTCGCAAGTTCCTTCAGGAATTTTTTTGGAAGTTTCTCCAGGATTTTCTCCTAATGTTTCTCCGGTCATTCCATCGGAAGTTCCTCAAGGAATTCCTTCGCTAGCTTCTACAGGAACTCCATTCCATATATAGTTCTCTACTGCATCCTCACAAGGAATTTCTACGCGATCCTGAAGAAATCGCTAGTAGATTTCCGAAGGAATCTCCTCTAAATTTCAAAAGGAGTTGTTAAGCCCCAAACGCAATACGACGGAACGGCGACGGAAACGGAAAACTTGACAGTTAGCCCATATATTTTTTGTCAAATTTGCCGTTTCCGTCGCCGTTCCGTTGTATTGAGTTTGGGGCTTTACTGGAGGGAATCCATACTGGATTCCCGAAAGAAACGTTACTGTAACTCCGAAGGATTTTTTACTCGATCATCGAAGGAATCCCAACTAGCAATCCCGAAGCAACCGTCACCAGATCCCCAAGGAATCTCTACTTGATTCCCAAAGGAATCTCCAATGGATTCCCGACCAAATCGCTATTGGATCCACAAGCATTCTGTTCATCAATCTCAAAAGGAACTCTGCTGAAATCTCTACTGGATCTCCGGAAGAATATGGTTTCCTGGAGGAGTTCCCTTGAATTACCAAAGGATTCTCTACGACAGGATCCCGGAGTAATCCCAACTAAATTTCCAAGGGAATAGTTGCTAGAACCCGAATGAATTCCTACTGGATCCCCGAAGGAAACCCAGCTGAAATCCCGAAGAAACCCTTACTGGATTCCCAAATGAGTTCCCATTGAATTCTTTATGGAATCAATACTGCTTTCCCGGAGTAATCCCTACTTGATTCCCGAAATAATCCCTCTTATATTAAAAAAAAAACTTGATTCAAAAAGAGTTCCCACTGAATTCCTAAAGGAATCATCATTGGATCGTCAAATTTCCAAAATTATCATTACAGGCGAGATTACAGGATAGTTGAAAGAAAATCTACTGGATTCCCAAAGGATTCGTTACCGTAACCTCGACGGATCGTCAAAACAATCCCTATTGAATCCTTGCAGAAATCGTTACTGGACCCTCCTGAAAAATCATCACTGAATTCCCAAAGGAATCATTAAATATTAGATCGTCAAAGGAATCCTAATGAATTCCTGAAATCCACTGGTAAAAGAAATTCACTGGATTAGTGGATTCCGTTGAGTCCTTACTGGACCGACGAAGAAATCACTTACTGGATTCCTGGAAGCCGGTATGCTCGGAAGATTTTTTTAGGATTTATTATAGCATCTGCCCAGTATTTCCAAGGCAACCCAACCAAAGTTACGCCCAGGATTCCCGAAGGAACTGATCAGAATTATCAAAGGAATCCTTCTCGTATTTCCGAAGGAGTTTTCCCAAGATTTACTACAGAAATCATTCAGGATTTCCTAAGAAGTCCGATCGGCATTTCCGAAGGAATTCGTCTTGGATTCCTGAAGAAGTGCATCCAGCATTCTCGAAACAATTCTCCAGGAATTCAAAACCAATTTCACGAAAAAAAAAACATTGAAAGAATAACTTTAGTAAGTCCAAAAGAATAACATAAGGAATTCAGAGAGAATTTCTCAAGGAATTCAGATAGTATCCTGCCTTTATTTACGAGAGAAATTATCTTACAATAGAAAGAATTTAGAATTCCTAAAGAATTATTTTATTAATGCGAGAGAATTCCAAAAGAGTCTCCTCCAGGTGTTTCAGAAACTTTAGTTTTAACCTTTTTTTATCCTAATTTGCAGAATTGCATCCCGGTGGAAATCCGGTTTGCGACATCTGGCGGTAAATACCATCTGAGGCGACCCCAAAACCGAAGGGGAAATCCCTGGATACACGTGGGCGGACACATCCCGTGATGATCGTGACCCAAGTGACCACACGTCGATTTCATTGGGACGAGACGTTCTCCGACACAATCCAATCGGCGATGATACCTGAAATCGCGATGACGTGACTCCGTATGCCATTCCGTCCCACTACACTTGGGAATATTTTATAGATCATCAAACAACTCCGCCGGATAACCACTTATTGGCCATCGTATATATGTAATTGGCGATTTCCAAATGCGGGTGCGCAATAAAAACCGAGATTATTAATAAATGTAAAGAAAAAAAATCATTTAGAAATATATTTTTTTATCAAATTCGAAATATAATGTAAACATTAGTAAAAAAAATAATAAGAAGAATCGAGGTATCCATATCTCCATAATTTCTAGTAAAAATCTAGGAGAACTGTGGTACCCATGTCTTCTAGATATCTCCGCGTTATCTAAGAGAACCGATATGTCAAATCCCTTTCGGTTCAAACGGTTTACTCGTCTAAAATTTGAGGTAGACACCGGTGCAAACGGTTGTTGCATTTGAGGCGGATTTGAGGTGTGACAGGTTCTAGATATCGAAGAAAAATATCTAGGAGACTCAACTTTTTGTCTCAGAGATATCGCGGAGATGTCTAGAACAAATTTCCGAGCGGGATAATTCTAAGCTCACACACTTTAATCTTTTCTATTTGTTCGTTTCACAAGAACTAATATAAACATATTAGAATACATTTAAAAATGTATTCTCAAACCGAACAAAAATTCACCTCGGCATAAGAACTACTAGCCGCACCGTGCTACCAAAAGGCAGGGAGTATTTTTTAGTATGGAAAAAATTCCTTCATCGTTCATAGGAAAACTATCAAATACGTTGACGCTATCATGTTATTTATAATTCTCTTGATTTCAAAAAGTGGAAAAATATAGTTTTTGAGCGATTGGAAGTAATTTGCATGAGTGAATATATCTTTTCAACTAAATAAAAAATATTATAAATAATACCATCTGGCATCATGGCGTTGAACGTGCATATTTTTGTTTACGTCGCATTTTCTACCGTCCCGAGACAGAATGAGAGTAAGATGTTGAGAGATTGAGCGAAATTTTGCTTAGGCCGGGAACTGGTTTGGAAGTGGGCCGGAAATGCAGTCGCTATGACTGAAATAAGTGCTAATAATGCAGTTTTATGCATGTTAGGCCGGGAATGGGGTAAGAAACCCTATCTGTAAAGGCCCAACTGCCCAAAATTTAAAAAAAAATCATGCTTTAAAATAAGAAACCAGTTTAGGGATGAACCAATTAATACCGCCTTATAACCTTATAACCGACAAGGGTTGCGTTGGGACCTGGTGGACATAAGAAATTCTCAGGTAGTGTTTGTCTTGGAATGCGGTTGTCACATCATAGGTATCTAAAATGCAAGTTGGCGGACGTGACCGGCAGAAACGAAAGCAGCTTTATTGAATTGAAGAGTAGTGTAGGTATCAAAGAATACAAGAAAACAAATTTATGTGGTAGGAGAGAAAGTTAGACTCTAGTAGAGCAAGAAAGGTCGGTCCCGTTACCATTATGAAGAGCCGTCAAAGGTTTGTTCACATCCACATCGGATCCACCATCGTCGCTGAGTTTACTCGCATTTCCAATTTTTGATATGTTCGAATTTCATACATAAAGAATAAACTGCGCGTCACAAACTACAAAACAAATCATAAGATGATATCATTAAACACTATATATTACTGTATACTAAAGGTTGCAACAAACTTAATGTTCTTGTTTGGATTTGCTTAAATTCAAGCCAAATTAAATTGATGGTTTTTATAAAGAAACATTTCGTGAACGTAAATTGCGTTTTTGTATTAACGCTCATTTACTATCATCAGCGTGATTGAATTCACAATAAATATTAATCGGTTCTTCAGAAAACAGATTTATTATTGGAGCGATAATGCAATCATCACCACTCCGAGAGGGTGTGTCGTGACTTTTTGTTATTTTGTCACTTCAGTCTCGATTGAATAAACACACTTTTATCGTCAATTTGCGCTCTGCTCGGATACTTACCTACTTCGCGAATGTTTAGATCTATGCAGCGGATAGAAACACCAGAAGCTCTGTCCTAACTGTAATCGGATAATGCGATTTACCCACTGGAATAAACAAACAAGCTGCCTGACAGCATGGGTCCTCTTCCCTTTCCGGGCACACTTGAAGCCATCTCACGTGCTCGTTCACTTTCCTTGAGTGGTTGAGATAAAGCCGAAGGTGCCATAGATAGTGAAACCAGTGCACTATGGTCCAGGATTCAGATTTACGCGGAAAGATGCATTTTACGCCAAAACTATATTTTTTAGAAAAAACTGTTGTTCTACAAAATTGTTCGAAATAGTAAGGCCATCATTATGGTTTTACCAAAAAATAGGGTGTTTATCATATAAAAAAATTAGAAATTTTTTTATTTCAGATGTTATGTTCTACAATGTTGTAGCGTAGCTTATTCCAATCAATTTTACAAAAACTTTTCTGTAGCTCTTGTTGGTATTTGAGCAATTTTACCTAATTGGATTAGGTACCTCAAAAAACTGTATTTTGGATCTACTTTTGTTATTTCTCGAAGCATACTTTTTAGTTGCAACTTTGATTGAATATGTCAATATCTTCTTGATCAAAAGTTATAATCGTTTTCTATATATTTTTTATGAGTTGATATCTCCGGTTAGCAGAAAAAATATATTTACTAAGCATTTGAAAGAGTTAATATTCTTTATTATGTCAAAAATTGGGGATATGTTATTTTTTATCTCAAGTTTCATCAATTTTACTAAAATCATGTTTTTCAAATAAATTAATATAACTCGACAACGGAAGAAGATACAGACGATATTCTTATAGATTTTGAAAAGAAAAGTCTCAGAAGATGACAACGTGATGGAAAATAAAAAATCTACAGCTCAAACACTTTTTATAAATTTTATCATTATCATCGTATTGCAAGATTTACGAGAAAGATGTATTTCGGTCTGAATATTACTTTAAGAAACAAAATTATACAAAGTTGTTCTGGATATTTATTATAAAGTTACTGAAAATAGCCATTTTATAAAAATGTGAAATTTTATTTTTTATTTTATGGAAAATTGACATAAAATGTTCTACAAAATTGTGCGCAGCTTTTTCATCAACTTTTATATATAAACTTTTTATGTAGCTCTCAAGCTCACTTGTTTAGAGTAATTTTACTTACCAGGATTAGGGTGTCCCTAAAAAAAAGAATATTTATGATCTGCTCATTTCATTTTCATTTCTCACGTATGTCACCTTCTGAAAACTTTTGAGGCTTTTAAAAACGCGTGTTTTGCTATAAGAATATCTGTATCTTCTTCCGTTGTCGAGTTATATCAATTTATTTGAAAAACATGATTTAGTAAAATTGGTGAAACTTGAGATAAAAATAACATATCCTTAATTTTTTGACATAATAAAGAATATTAATTTCTCTTCAGATGCCGTGTGAATATATTTTTGGTCTGCCCTAACGGAGATATCAACTTATGAAAAAATGTAATTTCTGACAGACGATTCTTTTGATCGGAAAAGATATTGAGCGTATTTACCCATCAAAAGTTACATTTTATGAGCTCAAAAGTCACCTGAAGACGACTTTTTCGAGAAATGTAAAACGAAAAAGTAGATCGAAATACAGTTTTTTTGAGGTACTAAGAATATCGTAAATTGCTCTAAATCAGCCAACTTAAGAGCTACAGAAAGTTTTTTAGCAAAATTGATTGGAATAAGCATGATTTGTAGAACATTGTCATTATTCTTGAGAAATAAAAAAAAAATTTCTATTTTTTTATATGATCCACCCTATTTTTGACCATAATGAATATTAATTTTGTAGAACAAACAGTTCTTTCTAAAAATATAGTTTTTGTAAATGCATCTTTCCGCGTAAATCTGAATCCACCAAAAAAGTTTGATGGATTAACATTCAGCTTCTGGGGCGTTTTAAATCCTTGTTTGCTTCACATGAGTGGAACGAAATCGTCAATTGAATAGGTTTAGTTCCGTTTTTATAAAATGTACTTTAATGACTTTATTGAATCAAATTTCAAATAGAGTAGGAATTTCGTTTCCATAAAAGATTTTCATTAATTTCCATTTATTTTTTCAATTCTCCAGGAATCTTCTTCACGGACAGCGACAGCTGGCGCGAGCAGCGGCGATTCTTCCTGAAAACGCTGCACCACTTTGGCTTCGGACGGCGAAGTCCCGAGTCGGAAGCGGACATCCAAACAGGCCTGGAAGATGTGATCAGTCTTCTGCGCGATGGACCCAAATACGACCACGAGAAGGCCCTGGTGGACGAAGCGGGTTACGCTCTCTGCCCGACCGTATTCTTCGCAGTGTTTTCGAATGTTGTGCTGAGGATGATCGCCGGAGTCCGGCTAGGCCGGGAGGACCAAGCTATATTGTTTGAGTAAGTTCCGTGACGTCAGACAGATTTGTTTTTATTTTAAGATTTCAATTTATGGCAGAGTCGGTAAGAACTCAATCGCTTTCCATCGGAATGCGGACGACTACGGAATGGTGCTGAGTTACATCCCCTGGATCCGTCATTTGTTCCCCGAAGCATCCAAGTACGAAGTGCTGCGGAAGGCCAACCAGCAGGCTAATGCCGTTATTCTTAGTCTGGCACAAAAATGTGAGAATTCATACGATGAGAATGATATACGATGCCTAGTAGATGAGTATATAAAGGAGATGAGAGCTTCGCGCAGCAATGGAGCATCCACAGGAAAGGACGAATTCGGGTTTCAATGTGAGTTTTAATCGATCGCCCCCTTAAAAACAATAACTGATAAATTCGATCTATTTCCAGATGATCAATTGGTGATCGGTTGCGCCGATTTCCTCGTGCCACCCTTTTCGACAATTCCAGCCAAAATATGTCTGATTCTGGAACGTATCATCCAGTTCCCGGAGGTTCAAACTAAAATGTACCGCGAGTTGAACGAAGTTGTCGGCACTAACCGTCTCCCAACGCTGGATGATCGATCGGATCTACCGTACTGCGAGGCAGTTATCAGAGAGGGCCTTCGCATCGACACTCTGGTTCCGTCGGGCATCCCTCACGTAGCCGTGCACGATACACAGCTGAACGGTTATCAAATCCCCAAAGGAACAGTCATTGTCAACTCGCTTGATTTCGCCCACCATCAGTCGGAGCTTTTCCGCGAACCGGACTCATTCATGCCGGAGCGGTTTTTGAACCAGGAAGGCAAGCTAGCACTGAACCAGGACACCACACTTCCATTCGGTGCGGGAAAACGCGTCTGTGCCGGTGAACAGTTCGCTCGGAATGCACTCTTTCTGGCGGTGCCCTCGTTGGTGCAGAACTTTACCTTCAAGCTGGCCGGTGACCGCACCAGCCCGGACCTGGACGCCCGTCTCACCGGAGTTATACAATCCACCCCCGACTTTCGGCTTAAGTTCATCAGTCGCTGCTAGACGGTGGGAATATTCTGAACTGTTTTCTTGTAACTAACCCACGTCAAAGCACAAGTTCAGCACATCAACCAACGCAGTTATCGTAGAAGTAGTCACAACATTACCACACATCATTTCGTGTAATATTAGAATGTAACAATTGATATTTTACTGGAACCAAATAAAAATGATATTAAAATGGCCATAACAAATTTGATAGTTATGTTAAGTTTATGCATTAGTATCAAGAAATTTACAAAATTAGTCCGTAATAGTTGGCACTGGTCTCTTATCTCCAGATTCCTTGATTAGAATCTCGGTTGTGAGAACCTGAGTAATCCTAGTTATTGACATATCGATTAAAACGCAAAGCTTAAAAGCAAATCCGAGCAACATATGGTACGTTCTGCTAGGTTCAATAGCCGTAACTTAAATGCCACTGTGTGATCTTGACAGTTGACGCCTATCCTGCTTTAACCAGTTTGTATTTCTCTTGAAGTGCGTACAACTACGGTAATTCTATTGTCAATGGATTAAGTTGTGTTTTTGTTTCAGACACCGGGGAAAAGCTTAGTTAACCGTACTACGAAGGCAATTCCGCTATCTAACTCGTCATAAGTGTAAACAGCAAGCAATCTCACGAGACGCAGCGGGAAGTACATCCGACACTTGATTAAATTTATCAGGTCCTTGCATACGAGGATAATCATACAGCGCTGCTGGCTGCATATTTTACTAATGTAGCCCACTATGACTGTTTAGAATAAGCTCCAGCTGAACAGTGTGTCACTTAGGATATGCAATGTATTTAGGGAGAAGGGCATACCAGGCAAAGCGCAAAGGACTGACTAGTACAAATTTAAAAAGTTATAATTTCTTACTTTTGTGGGCGCATGTTTTGACGCATGTGCTGTGTAGTGTGGGTTCGATTCCCGCTCTGGTAAAAACAAAATTTCCGTAAAGTTGAAAATTTTTAACTGGTCCATTGGGTGTTATGTAAATGTCTTGTCTGTTGTCTAATGCTAGATGTTAAGCGTTCAGTCTGTGCGACCTCTGGTCGGAAACGGTCATTCTGTCCGTTTTTCTTCTACCTTCTACTTTTTTCGTTATTCCTTCTTTTTTGATTTTCCCTTCTTTCTTGCTTCTTCCTTATTATTTATTATTTCTATTTTCATCCTTTTTACTTTACCTCCCTTCGGTTTTTCTTTCTTAATTCTTCTTTTCCTTACTTGTCTTCCTTCATCCTTCTTTATTCATTCTTTCTCCTTTTACTTTTTCATCTTTCTTCTCTTTTCTTCTTTTTTCTTAATTCTTCCTTTTTTCGTCTTCTTTCTTTCTTCTTATTTTTTTCCTAATTATTACTATTTTTTTATTTCTTTATACACCATTTTCAATCTTTCTTCTTTCACTTTTTCCTACTTCATTCTTCCTTTTTCCTTCATCTTTCTTCCTTATACATTTTTATTTAACCGTCTCACCGGTCTAGAGCTGTGCGCTGCCGCGCCGCGGCTGCCGACGATTTTTAAGCGCCGAAACCACCGGTGAAATAATTTGGTCTATGTCTCCCTCAATTTGTTAGAAGAAAAATTTCGATCAAACCCTTATAAGATTGAAAACAAACCTGTACATCATACCTCTTTTTTCATCAGTTATCAAAATAAATTTCTGTTTTAAATGTGATACATTATTATGGCAATCCAAATGCCCCAATTGGATTTTTTATTTGGAACAAGAAACCACTACGTGCACTAGTTGAACTTTTGTGATGGATATGTTATCGCCTAGTGTTTCAGGTCTGTCATGAATTCCCTGGAACTTAGGTTTCCACACAGCCACGCGTAAGCTAATACATTTCGGCCTTTTGGCATGGTACCCGGCCTTTCGGTATGGTATGGTATACTAAAATAGTTAAATATTATCAGATCTTGATTAGATAGCAAATTGAGATATAAACATGATTGTTACAAGAGATAAAAGATCAGATGACAATACAATATTTTGCACCAACATCAAGGAAATCAAGTTATGCTATTTGTATCAAGTGATCAATATCTTGTGCTATTGGCTTGTTCTTATTCATACCATATCTTGATTGGTAAAATGATATTTCGGTGTAAATTTTAGATATAACTGCCTGTTTTTGATCTCTTCGGAAGGAACGATGACGAAGAAAACGGTGGCGCGTATTACGAAGGACATTACGTTTGTGTCGCAGTTCAGTATTCCATCATGGTTGAGTATTTGACCGGAGTGGACGTGTTCGACGGAGAGGCGTGTGTCTGCTTACCGTACTGAATATTACATTGTAGAAAGCGGTAACAACTATGTTAACATTGGTGCTCTAGAAAATATCCTGCCTGATATATATTTTTTTTAAAGAAATTTGATTTTATTACTGGTGGCAGATATTTTGATGTAATGTGCCATCAGACGGTGCGATACAGTAATCATCATAGAATTCCTGGCAATGACGAAACCATCATTCAACCATTTCACATAAAAGAGCTAGAAATATTAGCGAACACCTTTTCACATAACTAGTACCAAACCTGAAAATCCTCCTGGTGCCGTTTTTAAGAAACTTTTTCTGCAAAATTTCTTCACTTGGAATTCTGGAAAATTCTTTTCTAGAAACCCCGCGATCAGCGATTCTTTCACAGAAATTCTGAGGGACTATCACACTTAATTTTTTTTACCGGGATCTCAGCGAAATGTTGAACTTTTTCCGAGAATCGCACAGCCGTGCCCCAGTAAACATGTTTTTTGCCGAGATTTCTGTCAAAATTGCTGATAATCAGCAAATATTTTGCCGAAAATCAGCTAACAAACGCTATTTTTGCCGGAATATCAGTTTTTTATTTTGCTGGCGCACGGCTGTGCGGATTTTTGCCGAGCTGTAGCAATAAAAACTGAGTGTGTACACTTCTCAAGAATTTTGAGAAATTACTCCTTTGAGAATTTTGGAAATTTCTTTTTAGGGGAAATGCCGGCTTTGGCAGGTTTTGTTCAATTATTGTCAGGGGGTTTTCTATAACTCGCTTCTGCCTTATAAGCAGGAGGTCGTGGGTTCAATTCCAGGTTCGTCCCTTTTCTACTTTGTATTATATCTTAATTCTTTCTGTGTTTCACGTCCTACCAAAACGATTCCTTCTGTTATAACCTTCCATATTAACAGTTCCAAAAACCTCCAGTGACACCTATGAGAGATTGTAGAGTTCTCTGCATCTTTCCTAAGTAGGTGTCCAACTATCCATCCTTCCCTTTCATCAGCATTCGCAAGGATGTGACCAGGAGAGATCTCGACTATTGGAGCTTGCATTGCATTTTAAGTTCCCGATATATGGGTTTCTATTTAGTGGGAAATATTTATTTAAAGTTACAGTCAAACCTCCATGAGTCGATGTTCTATGACTCGATATCGACTCATGGAAGCAAATTATGCCATAGTAAAACATATTTTTTTGGTTGCTGTGATGATTCCTTCAAACAGCTTTCCAAGAATTTTCTATTCCACATCTCGATATTTCCATGAGTCGATGGTCCCTTCAATATCGACTCATGGAGCTTTTACTTTGAATCGAAGAACTTCTGTCAAGCTTCCATTTGAAGAGAAAGTGGAGAGTATCGGCTTTGTGGAATTTAGGATTCACCCTCAACCAGTTGGAAGTCAGTAAAGGAAGGTCCCACTGATTGAAAACGAAGGAGGTAAGCCGGCTACCCAACATTTGGTCCTTCGAACCGTATAGTTTCCCAATAATCCGGCTCGAAGGACCATTATATTGAATTACCGGACCCTCTTCAACATAGAGAGAGATAATTAGAGTGCGCTGCCATAAACGTAATTAATTTCAAGGCTCAAGCAAACCCAGTCGTCTGGATTCTTGACTGCACAATTCATAACACAGCTCAAACATTTTATTACAAATACATCATTGCTTAAAAAATTTATACTGACGGAATTCAACTGGGACACGCGTCCCACTAAACTGAATATTTTCCCTCAAATTGGTTTGTTTACGCCAAATATGTTCTTAAAAATGATTTTTCGCCCATTTTTCTAAATCCTGGAGGAAATTTCGAAAAAAATCCTTGGGAAATCTAGACATTTTTTAAAGAAATTCCATTTGGCATTTCAATGTAAATTCCTTCAAAAAATCATTCAGGGATTCATCCGGAAGTTCCTTAAGGAATTCTTTTAGAAACTCCTTCGGGAATTCCTTTAGCAATTCTCTCAGAACTTCCTTTAAGAATACTTTTTGAAAATCCACTCAAGTTCTCCTTCGGAAAATCCTCCAATAATTCATTTATAAATTCCTCTAAAAATACTTTCGGTGGCTCCTCGAGGGGCACATTTTCCAGGAAGGTAGAAAAGTCCTTGTAAGTTTTTCCAGAAATTTCTTCGACAGATTCTAAGGGAAATTCTCTGAAATTTGTTAAGACTTTTGAATGTCAAACATTATTTTACAAAACTTTGGAAATTCTTTTTGTAATAAGTTCGGATATTCAACCTGGGGTACATGTACCCCTGGGGGTACCTCGGACAAACATGCGAAATGGTGGACGTATTACAATCGAAACTCATTGATAATGTTTTGATAATTGTGTATTTTTTATTTCAAAAATTTATATTGTTCATAATATGCAATGCGATCAATAAATCCCAATTAAATCCAGCATTCCACAATCAGCACAATGTATGAAGGGCTGCGGATTAAAAGATCAAACGAACAAAACGTCGAATGAACAAAATGTTTTTTTTTGTTCACAAAAGCTCGTTTTCATCGTTTGAAGAGGCCTCCTTTCAAGAGGCTCGTAAGCCTCCTTGGAACTTCAGAAGCTTTCTTTCAAGTGGTTAGGTTGCCTCCTTCCAAGATGCTAAAAAGCCTCCTTCCAAAAGGCTCTGAAGCCTATTTCCAAGAGGCTCGGAAGGATCCTTTCAAAAGGCTCGGAAACCTCCTCGGAAGTCTCTTTCAAGAGGCTCAAAAGCCTCCTTCCAAGACGCTCGGAAACCTCCTTTCAAGAAGCTCAAAAGTCTTTTTTTTTTCTCGAGGCTCAAAAGCCTCCTTTCAAGAGGCTCGGAAACCTCCTTTCAAGATCCTTCCAAGAAGCTCGGAAGTCTCCGTTCAAGAGGCTCAGAAGCCTTTTTCCAAGAGGCTCGGAAGACTCCTTTCGAGAGGCTCACACACTTAACTCATTTTACCGAATTCGGTAATTTTTACCGAAATCTCAACAGCAGAACTGTTCGGTAATTTATTTTACAGATTTTTTGAAATTTTTTCCATTGTTCAACTGTCAAAATGACCGAAAATCAGTTGAATTATTTACCGAACAGTTCTGCTGTTGAGATTTCGGTAAAATTTTACCGGATTCGGCGATTTATTTCAAGTGTGCAGATGCCTCCTTTCAAGAGGCTCGGAAGGCTCCTTTCGAGAGGCTCGGAGGTCTCTTGTCAAGAGGTTCGGAAGCCTGCTTTAAAATGGTAAGGTTGTCTCCTTTCAAGAAGCTCGTAAGCCTCCTTTTAAAAGGCTCGAAAGTCTTCTTTCAAGAGGCTTGGAAGCCTTCTTTCAAGATGCTCAGAAACCTCATTTCAAGAGGCTCAGAAGCTTCATTTCAAGGGGCTCGAATACTTTTTTTTCAAGAGGCTCTGAAGCTTTCAAGTGGTTAGGTTGCTTCGTTTCAAGAAGCTCGTAAGCCTCCTTTAAAGAGGCTCTCAGGCCTGCTTTCAAGAGGCTTGGAAGTCTACTTTCAAGTGATTTGGAAGCCTCCTTTCAAAATGCTCCGAAGCCTCACTTCAAGAAGCTCGGAATTCTTCTTTCAAGAGGCTTGGAAGCATACTATCGAGAGGCTCAGAAGCGTTCTTTCAAGATGCAAAGAAAGCCTCCTTTTAAGTGACTCGGAAGCCTATCTACAAGAGGTTCAGAAGCCTTTAATCAAGAGGCGCGGAAATCAGACCGCATCGTGCTTTCGTGCTGTGCGGTTCTTTCTCTCTTTGCGGAAGGAAGTTTTTAATACTACCCGAAGCTATTTTAATTTCAACGGTGCTTTTTAGCGCTATTTGTACCCACTGATCCCGTTACGATCTTTGCAAGGACCCGTGCCTTCGTTTTACGTTGGACCCGTTTGCGGAAGTAAAATTCCGACAAGCGGTGGTAATCCTGCAGGGACACCGTTCTGGGAAAAAACCTCTTAGAAGGTCACGTCTCCACGATCAGCCATGAGCATTAATAAAAACAAGAGGAAGGGGGAGTCTCTGAATTCTCCACTTCCTTCAAAGAAACAAGGTTTCAAGACCGTCCTGCCAAAGCGCGGAAAAAATAGAAGGAAGCTGGAGAATTTAGATATTCCTTCTAACTCTAATATCGGAAATAATTCTTCTCCAATCGAACTGAGCAATCAGTTCGATTTGATTAATGATGAAATTGAGCAAATCGAATATACCTCTAGCCCAGGTGATTCGATTCATGCGAAAAAGCAAAGGTTTCCGCCAATTGTGGTATCTGTTGCCGAGTTTTCTGGCTTCCGGAATGAGATTTTGAGTAACCTTCAGGGGATCAAGGTTTCATTTCAGATTGCTAGGAAGGGTGACTGCCGCGTTTTGCCGGGATCCTTTGACGATCGCAAACGTCTTCTTCAGTATTTAACTGAGAAGCGCCATAAATTCTTCACATACGACGACAAAACTGAGCGATTGTTCAAAGTCGTCTTGAAAGGTCTCCCCAGTGATGATAAATCACTGGATGAGATTAAAATTGAAATTTCTCAATTACTTGGATTTTCACCAGTCCAAGTAATTAAGATGAAAAAGAAATCCCACTCTGGTACTTCCCAGGGGGCATTTCTCAAGAATTTTATTTAGTTCATTTTAACAAAAGTGAACTAAATAATATGAAAAGTTGGAAAAGGCCTGTATTATGTCCCATGTCCGTGTTACATGGGAACATTTCCGCAGGCCTGGGGAAATTCAAAACCCCACCCAGTGCCGTAAGTGCCAAAAGTGGGGTCATGGAACCAAACATTGTCACATGGATGCTAAATGCATGATTTGTGGAGGAACCTCTCACGCCAAGGACGCATGTCCTGTGAGGAAGATTCCAATAAATTTAAGTGCGCAAATTGTGGGGCAATCATAAATCCAATTTCTGGGAATGCCCTTCACGCAAAAGTTTTGAATTCCCGTGCAAAATTGATGACGGGAAATTCCAATCGGATCCCAGATTCGATGGGTAGAAATTTTTCAAACGCTCAAATTTCGAAACCAGTTACCGGTCGAGCAATTCATACCCACAACAATTCACAAACAAATTTTGCCGCTCGTCAACGGGTAGCAAGCACTTCAGTAAATTCCAATTTTTCCAATGTACCTACGTATGCAAACATCGCAGCTGGTAGACAAAATTTCTCTTCTCAAAATGAGGTTTATACCCATGTCCCAACGGAAAATAATGGTCATGTTGCCGATTCAGGTAGCATGACTGCTTCCGACTTTGATTTTTTAACTGAACAATTGCATCACATGATTGATGCAATGTTCAAAGCAAATACCATACCAGAAGCTGTTCAGGTTGGTATAAAGTACACACAAAAAATGTTATCGAACTCCGTTTTAATGGATCCAAATAATTGTGTGAAAGTTCTAAATTGGAATGCCCGCTCTCTAAAGGGTAAGGAAGATGAATTATTCAACTTCCTAACAGTTCATAAAGTGCATATTGCCATTATAACTGAAACCTATTTAAAAACAGGACTCTCCATTAAACGAGATCCAAATTATTTCATCTACAGAAATGATCGTCTTGACAGCGCCTGTGGTGGGGTCGCCATTGTCATTAATAGACGTATCAAACATAAATTATTTTCTTCGTTTGAAACCAAAGTTTTTGAAACCTTGGGAGTTTCTGTTGAAACAAATTTTGGTCAATTTTCCTTCATTGCAGCCTATTTGCCTTTTCAATGCAATGGGCAGCAAAAGAATTTGTTGCAAGCTGATCTTCAAATTCTGACTCGCAACAAATCAAAGTTCTTCGTAATTGGTGACTTCAATGCCAAACACCGTTCATGGAATAATGCTCAAAGCAATTCCAACGGCAACATTTTATTTGAAGATTGTTCTGCGGGATATTATACTATTCAATATCCCAATGGCCCAACTTGTTTTTCATCCATTCGAAATCCTTCGACAATTGATTTGGTTTTAACGGATTCAAGTCAGCTGTGTGGCCAATTGGTAACTCATGCTGACTTTGACTCTGATCACCTTCCTGTGACATTTGAAATCTCACAAGAAGCCATTTATAATCCAATCAGCTCTACTTTCAATTATCATAGGGCTGATTGGGATTTATATAAAACGTATATCGATAGGAATTTTGATGTTGATATTCCTCACGATACCAAAAGTGATATTGATAATGCTCTCGTATCTTTGACAAATTTAATTGTCGAAGCCAGAGGCATTGCAATTCCTAAATCTGAAATTAAATTCAACTCCATTATTATTGACGACGATCTTCAGCTATTGATCCGTCTTAAAAATGTGAGGCGAAGACAATACCAAAGAACTCGCGATCCCGCGTTGAAAGTTATTTGGCGAGATTTGCAAAATGAAATTAAAACCCAGATTAATCCACCTAGCGGTGATGGCGCCTTTCTCGCGCATAAAGGTAATAAATGTAGCTTTTACGCTTACACCTCGATGATGTACAAGAAAGGCAAAACAGTTAAACCGTCTAATGTTATGATAGAAAATTTACACTAGTAGACGACAGATGGCGCTGCCAAAAGTTTCTCGAATTTCCTATGTTCGAATTTTGACTTTCGGACAAATTCATAGTACTATGAAACTGAACGAAGAGCATACTTACGCCTAAATGCGTGCAACACGAGCATCTTTATAGTACGATGAAACTCTTAATGGGAGCAAGCCACGGATAAACTTTCAAAATATTCATAGATGCAAGGCATTTTTCATAACACATTATGGTTCTATGTGACTATGTCTCATCACTATTTTAATATTTTCTATTTTTTGCAATTTGCAATTATTATGAAATTCAATAGTGATCAACAACGTTTTAGTCTCTGTCGGATGCAACTTGTTGCAAGAAAATCGGTTAAGAGTTTCTATGTGAAAATTTGGCTAATGTTTTTTATGGCATTTTGTGCACACACACACGCACACACATACACACACACACGCACACACGGACAGACAGACATTTTTTCAGCTTGTCTGTCTCAGCTATCAAAAGTTCGAATTTCGGAGTGAAATGATAGCCTTTCGGTACAACTTAGTTGTACGAGAAAGGCAAAAACGTTTCGCTATTCTGAGAAATACCAACTTTGAGAATAATGTCTCGAAGTTGGATCCCAGTTCGAAACCCTTTTGGAAATTAACGAAAATTCTTAAAAAACCTCAAAAGCCAATTCCAGCGCTTAAAGAGGGAAATAAAATGTTTATTAACAAATGGCGAAAAGGCGCAAAAACTTGCTCAGCAATTCAAGAGTGCCTATAATTTTAGTCTAGGTTTCACTAGTCCTATTGAGGACCAGGTCACACGAAGGTTCGAAGACATTCTGAATCAAGAGAATGTGTTTGACCCTTCGTTGGGAACTAATTTGAATGATTGAGATCTATTATTAGAAAATTTAAAAATATGAAAGCCCCGGGTGATGATGGTATTTTCTACATACTTATCAAAAATCTTCCTGAAAGCTCTTTATCCTTTTGGTTAATTTATTTAACAAATGTTTTCAATTGGCATACTTCCCAGATAAATGGAAAAACGCCAAAGTTGTTCCAATTTTGAAGCCGGCCAAAATCCATCTGAGGCTTCTAGTTATCGCCCAATCAGTTTGCTTTCTTCAATAAGCAAACTGTTTGAAAAAGATTATTTTAAATAGAATGATGGTTCATATTAATGACAATTCTATTTTTGCTGATGAGCAATTTGGTTTTCGCCATGGGCATTCAACCACTCATCAGTTATTAAGAGTTACGAACTTAATTCGGCTCAACAAATCTGAAGGTTATTCGACTGGAGTTGCTCTTCTTGATATAGAGAAAGCATTTGACAGTGTTTGGCATGAAGGTTTGATTGTAAAATTGATGAATTTTAATTTTCCTCTGTACATTATTAAACTGATCCAAAATTATTTATCAGATCGCTCACTGCAGGTAAACTATCAGAATTCTAAATCTGATAGATTACCTGTAAGGGCTGGTGTCCCAAGGCAGCATACTGGGGCCCATTTTGTATAACATTTTTACTTCTGACTTACCTGATTTACCACCAGGGTGTCAAAAATCTTTGTTTGCAGATGACACAGGTCTCTCAGCCAAAGGGCGTAGCCTTCGTGTCATTTGTAGTAGATTGCAAAAAGTTTGGATATTTTCTCCACTTACTTGCAAAAATGGAAAATTTCCCCGAATGCTTCCAAAACTCAGCTTATAATTTTCCCACATAAGCCGAGAGCTTCTTATTTGAAACCTTCTAGCAGACATATTGTCACTATGAATGGGGTTCCAATTAATTGGTCTAGCGAAGCAAAATATTTAGGACTTCTGCTAGATCAAAAATTAACTTTTAAAAATCACATTGAAGGCCTTCAAGCCAAATGTAACAAATATATTAAGTGTCTATATCCACTTATAAACAGAAAATCAAAACTTTGTCTTAAGAACAAACTTTTGATTTACAAACAAATTTTTAGACCTGCCATGTTGTATGCTGTGCCAATATGGACTAGTTGCTGCAATACCAGATAAAATGAACTTCAGAGGATTAAAAAAAATTGAAAATGATTCTAAAGTAGCCTATGAATGAACTGCATAGAATTTCTAATATTGAGACATTGCAACAAATGTCCAATAAAATATTTTAGACAAAAATCGTTGCAATCTTCTATTGCAACGATTAACTCCTTGTAATTCTAAGTATAAATTAGGTTATGTTAAGTTTAAAACATTGTAATTCCTACATGGTTCAATTCAACCAGAGGAAAAATCCTAACTGCCAGTGGCAAGTTAAATGTATTAATAATAACTAAAAATATAACATAGCAAATAAGGATGATAGTGTTAAGAAAACACGGAACACCTAGTTTAAGAGATGAATGCATGTATTAGATAATTAGCAAATAAAAATAGTTAAAAAAAAAAAAAGAGGCGCGGAAACCTACTTTGAAGGGATTCAAAAGCGGAAAGGAGCTTCCCTTCAAAAACCTCAGATTTTTTTTTCAAGAGGATTGGAAGCCTACTTTTGAGAGGGAGTATCTCAATTAATGCAAAAGTTCGAAGGGGCACCTCTCGAGAAAAAGGTTGATAACCGTTGGCCTAGAGCTTCGTCCTAGAATTTTCTGGAGGAAATTCCAAATGATAAATTTCTGAATAAATGGAATTTATCGTGTAGCGATTTCCATAAAAAATAAATAAAATAATTTCTGAATTAATTCCTGTTAAAATTTCTGAAAATAATACTAAAGGAATTTTTGGAGGAATTCCCTTAATAATCCTTAAAAGAAATTCTGAGCAAATTTCCGGAAGAATCCTTTACGGAACTTACTAAGGTTGTCCTATAGAAATTTCCGAAGGAATTTGTGGAAAGTTAGTGAAATTCGAAAGCAACTCCTTTAGGAGGTTCCGAAGAAGTTTTTTGCGAAGGAATTTCCAATGTTTTGGTTGACTTACCGAATTGATTCCTGTAGGTTTTTTCAATATAATTGTTTAAAGTATTTACAGATAGGGGAACGGTTCGGCACTTCATCCCATAGCTCCTATTTCCATCCCATCAAAAACAAAGCAATAAAAAAGGAATTTGGTTTGTGATTTTTTTTCCACCAGTGAGCACACGTGTTAGCAAAAAGAAGCGACGAGATTGGTGCTGTATTTCTTTGTTTTGCGATGAGATGAATATATGTTCAGTGAGATGGAAAGCGGAACAGTTCCCCTAAATGTCTAGAAGACTTTCCAAAGAATTTTTGGATAAATTTATGAAATTACACCAGGATGATTAATTCAGGGTCTGTCTCATTTGGAGAATTAAACTTAAAAGTGACATTTCAATAATTATCGAATAACCATGCTCGCAGAGCAAGATTACTTTTGACAGATATCGAATCATTTACCATCGATGTCTTATTGGAATTGCCATTCTTTTAACCGGGTAATTTTCTAATTTTTGAATTTAATTCTCCGAAGAATATCTGGAGGAACTCCTGGTTTAAATATATGTTTTGTTATACTTCTGTAATGGATTAGTTCTGACCTTGTAGTTCTTACTGCTGACGCCAAATTATGAATGAACTAATTACGTCAAATATGTTGGTGAACCAACATTTGAAATGTTTTGAAAAGTAAGAAGTCCAACTGATTCTCCAACCGAATTTTAACTGATTCTAGGTTGAAATTTTCAACAAAGTTCAATAAATAAAATGTGAAAACGGTAGTAACAGCATTGGGAACAGTTACTGTCAAAAATATGTATAAAACTGTCATTACGGCGAGTGTGGAATTGTGTGAATAGATTATTAGGCCTTGTATCTATTTCTTTTTGATTTTTATTTAAAATTACAATACTTTATATCGGGTCAAGGAAGTAGAAAGCAAAGTGGGAATAGACTAATTCTCGTTTAACTTTTCAAAAGGACCTAAGTAACAGAAAATCAACAAAAAAAATATGAAAGCTTTTGATTGCAGTACTCAAATTAATTCATGAAAAAAATTTACTTAGGTCCTTTTGAAAAGTTAAGCGAGAATTCTTCAGATGGATAAAAGTGATTATGCAGTAGACTGGCCTGGGAAACAAAAAGTCCCAGGATTGTGTCTTTTGGTGAGAAAAACTTGATAAAGGACGAAATTATTGGGACACCGAAAATGTCATGCCAATTTTCTTATAATGTTTAGAATCAAACCAAAATTTTAGGGTAGTTTCATACATATATTTACTTCAAAATCAAAATAAAAGTTAATCGATGGAGCCTTGAGTGTAAAAATTAAATCTTTTTAGCCAAATCACGGCTTGAGACGTTGGGATTTGCTTTAATCATCCGCTTCACTTTTCCCTCCGTCTTTTTGTTCTTATGGTTCTCCGGTTTTCTTCCAGCTCCTTTACCGTGGTCCAACGTCAACCGCTTCTGGAACCGCTTCAACACTCTGGAGACGGTTGAATGGTGAATGTTCACCATTTTCCCCAACTGCCGGTGCGACAGGTCAGGAAATTCCAGGTGTTTGGAAAGAATTTGTTCTCTCGACTCGCGTTGGTTCACCTCCATTTTCGTTGAATCAAAAAACACGACTTCGAGTTGTAAGCATGTAAATCATGCAAACAATACACATCAATGTAAACAGCATGCATGTAAACGACAGCGACAGCATGTAAACAATACAAATCAATGAGAAAGTGTGCAAAATTTGGTTGATTTTTACCCAATGGTAGAAAAGTTATGCCCTATTGAATGTGTCGCAATAATTTCGTGTACGCCCTTTAGTAGTTGTTGAGGGATGCGAGAACTATATCTTCCGTAGATATTTACTTAAACTGCACAAAACCATGTATTTTTCAACCTGATAATCAATTACCCGAGGCTCTGAACAAGCATATGTAAAAATTCATAAAAATAATCGTATCAGACTTAAAGTTCACAAAGATTTCTATGATTCCTTTTTTTTGCTCTGCTCAACATTATAATTGTTCCCGAAAAACGCTAAAACAGTAATTACCCGTTCCTATTATATTTATATAATTTGTTGCATTCGTCGTATTATTCAAATTCTGCGTGCTAATTTTCTTCTCTAAATTCATATCCTACAAAATACGTAATCAATTTTCTTATAATTGTGATATATTTTAGATCATTCAAAGTTATCGCATTGATTACATTTTAGCTATGAAGTGTCTTATTTTACTGCCAATAATTTTTACGCAAAATTGCAAGCATTGGATTTTCATTTCATGATTCATATTTTCATCCTGATAAGACAAAATTTGTTGATAAAAATTATATGATAATTTAAATAAGAAAAATATGAAGAAGCGAGCAAAGGCGCTAAAATCTAGGCTACTTATCCAGGGCAAGGCTAATACCTTCGCCCCATCCGAGGAAAATCATCAGTCAGGATAGTGGATTGATATAAATTTCTTGTCAAGGTCACTCCCAACCTCTTTACACCAATTAGCTTATAAGTTGATGTCATATCATCATTTCTTTCCCTTCCCTAGTAACGGAGAAGATGGGCGTTGTCAACAAAGGTAGCTTTCATGCTTTATCATTTGGACCCCAATCGAATTGCCATTGAATCCTAAATGGAAATCCATAAGCAATTGGGGTTAGAATGTAAAAGAATATACAAGACAGCTATCAGTATGCAATCTACAAAATACTTCATTATAACGCAATGCAACTTGGCGTAATAACCCAAAGTAAACAAGCTGTCTTGTGGCACAATTTTAGTTAGAGCTTCAATATATGAATAAATACCCTATATGCTAAACAAAGATGAACAACAATTAACAATATTGATTATCCGTTTTGGCTTCAATTACAGTTTGCTATATAACGGTTAATCAATCATTCAATCATCACCTCTAAACCAGTTTGCCGTTTGAGGAAACAGCCCTTGACGCTTGTTCGAACCAGCTGCGTAGTTAATAAGGCGACAATATCGCGAGAAAATAGCTTAACTCGTATTTCGTAATCCTTACGACTCTTATTTTTGTTGATGTCTTTATCTACAGGGGGCATTGCTGAGAGTTATTATCTTTAATTATTCGATCCAATTATATTAAACACTAACGGCTCCAATAACAGCATATTTTGCACGAAAAACAAACACTCAACGGAATAGGATCGCGATTCATCGTGCCTTGCATAGCACCGTTGGGCTGCAGATGGGATAATAAACTTTGACCTGAGTTTTGTTCGCGCCATCAATGTAAGTGCGTCATGAAAACTCGTCGGTGATCCTATATTCACGACGCTCACGAGGTCAATTTCGAGAAACGAATCTATAGGATTGTTGCTTCTTGGAACAAATTTGCTTTCCAAGGTAGAAGCAAAAAACATTGTGTTATGATTGTACTATTATAATATCGGACTTCCTCCAATAACACCAATACGGATCCTGTACAATATGACAAACTTACACGTGCTTCTAACGGTGCAATATAGATGGTTACAAATTAAATCGCGCGAACCCAACAACTACGCATACTATAACTGGCATTAATTTCTTAATAACTTATAGGGAATCTGCTCAGTTTTCATCGCACAAGTCTTGATAACAAAAATGAAAAACCAGCGGATCTGCGTTTGTCACAAAACGATTAAGAACTATCCCAACTAATTCCACCACTTGAATGCAGCAGACACGTGTTTTGACCTCAAAAGTAGGGCCAACGTCTCATACTTGTTCCTTTGTTTTCGATAGGATGAACAGTTGAGAAAACACGTTGAAAACCTCTATATCTAAACCTAACTGCGCTGACGCCCATGCATGGAGTTGATCCATGCAAGTGAATAGACTGCAACACACGTTGCATCTTATCAGGCCCCTTGAATTTGTTTGGGTAGTTCAGTTCACCGGCATTAGGGTGGCTGGACACCCTTCCGCAAACCTATAAGTTAACTAATTGAGCAACGGTGGCCGCAGTTCAGTCACCGCCGTGCTTCAGAAGTGATTCCCATTTTTTTTCGCGTGCAGCGAGTTCACCGTTATGTTAACGCCCACTATTTTGATATGGTTGCTAACGATCGGTTTGGTTGCTTACCGATGTCACAGGTCCCTCTTCGATCGACCGAAAAATTTCCCCAGCGGACCGCCAAAACTTCCGTTTCTCGGAGGTTACGCGATAATGTTGTTACTCAACTACCGTCACCTGCACAAGGCAGCCAACCAGCTGTGCTCATACTACAAAACGAAACTATTGGGGATATATCTGGCCGACTTTCCGGCGGTTATTGTAAACGATCACGCTCTCGTAAAGGAAGTGCAGAACCGAGTGGAGTTCGATGGCCGTCCGGATCTGTTCCTGGCGCGGTTGCGTGAGAAAAATTTCAAGCTTCGAGGCATCTTTTTCACGCAAGGCTCCGACTGGAAGGAACAAAGGAGATTCATTTTTCGTCATCTGCGGGACTACGGTTTCGGACGAAGATTCGACGAACTGGAAGCGGAAACCAATTCGGAAATTCTCACGTTGATTGAGATGCTTCGGTATGGGCCAAAGTATGCGCACGAGGCGGAGTTTATGACCAAGGACGGTTATGTGATGTGCCCGAATGTGTTCTTTGCGTGTTTTGCCAATGCCTTTCTGCACGTGCTGTCTGGGGAGAGGATCAACCGTGAGGAGGCTGCAGTGTTGATCGAGTAAGTGTGAGATAAGTTTTATTACACCCCTGTTGATAAGAGTTATACGTGCACAGATATGGGAATTGTGAATGAAGGGGAATATGCAGTGTGGAATTATGAATGAAAGTGACCATGAAGAACAAAACCCAAATTTATCCCCAGTGGTCATGATGCCTTTCTCGATAAATCGTTTGTTTTCGCCGTAGTAACATACATACCAAAATCATCTACCTACTTTATGGATTTTACAAAAGCTTAATAGCAAATCATGCACGCTAGGTGTTTATAAGTCAAATACTATAACTAGGCTAATGATTTCCGTCGTGGTTTTGCAGAGCAATATTTCAATGTTTGAATGAAAAACTATTTTAATATTTTCATGTTATTGGAATGAGCTTTCATTCTGAAAGTCAGCAGTGATTAATGACGTTTTCTGCCGCGTCTAATGCAACTAATTAAGAGAAAATCGGTTTAGAATTAGGGTTACTGCTCCTGGATTTAATTTCATAGCTCTTGTGCCCTTTGTATATAAAACTATGGATCTCCGGAACTTCTATCAAATGCTTGTAGAGTGCAATGCTAGCCTTTCAGTCCAACTTAGCTGAACAAGAAACGCGGAAATAATAGGGAGTCGAAGATGATACCCATTGAAACTTTCTCGTCCCTTGTAATCCGTGTGGTTATTACCGACATGCATTCCATACATTGTGCTGCATACCCAAGTAACAATTTCCATGCTTCTTGGATTTATCTAATTCTTATTGCGGACTTATGACAGCACTCACCAAGCAAACTGCTCAGTTTTATTGGAGCTCTTATTGCGATCAATAAACCTCTCATAAATCTGTTGAAAAAAGGTTCAAACGTCAAATACCTATTGACCAAAAACCCGTGGAGGTCCCCCTCGCTCCGGAATTACAAAAGATGCCTCGGAGTCCTTGTCGCTCCGGAATAACAAAACTCGTCGAAGTCCTTCTCGCTCCGGAATTACAAAAGATGCATCGTCTCGCTCCGGAATAACAAAAGTTGGCTCGGAGTCCGTCTCGCTCCGGAATAGCAAAAGATTCCTAGAAGTCCATTTCGCTCCGGAATTACCGACTGCGCCATTGTCGTGATCCGCCGGTCGATCGCTGTTCCGCAGAAGAATCACCTGAAGCGTCATCACTGAAGCGTCATCAGTTTTTAACATTAGTCGAACGAATGAAAATCCAATTTTCAATGCTCGAATAAAGCTTCAATTGTTGGTCATAATGTGGGCAAACTTAGGACTTTAGCAAATTTCTTAGGGATTCTTCTGGAAATTCCTTTAAAAATTATTTTTGCGATACTTTTGTGCTTATTTCCAAAGTTGTAATGGATTTGACGCGCCCTTCCTCAAAGAGCCATCATTCGAAGAGCTAAAATAGGATTGCTAATCTATGTATTAGTCTGTTGGATTACACTGTTACGGGTCCGCTACTTTCGTGTTTTGCTTCTCATACAGCAATGCATTGAAAGCAGAATGGTAATTAAATCCGACTGTTCTATTGGCTGGAGCCGTATGTGGAGAAAGACCTAATCCAGGATGGTGGATAACTACTTTTTTTTCCAGGTGCAACCGATTATTTTTTTACCCGGGGAAGAGTTCCGTGTAAAAAAAGTTTTCAGTTCAAAATTTGAGAATCCGCGTAAAAAAAGTTGTATGATTTCACGACGAGTCATGGAAAATGGAGCAACTTTGCAAACATTTTGTATGTAAAAAAAATCCGTATAGAAACAGAATGGGATGTATTCCATAAAACATTTCATTCCCTCGGAAGTTCATCTAGTAATTCCTTCGGAATTTCCTCCGCCATTTCCTTCCAAAATTCTAGGACGATTTCCGAACGAATTCCTAGAGCAATTTTCCAAAGGAACTCCTAAAGAAATAACCAACATTCTTAAATTTCTTAAAGAATTTCTTTGGACATTCCTCCAAGAATTCCTTCAGAAAATCCTCCAGAAATTACTACGAAGATAAATCCAGAAATTCCTCAAGGCTCTAAGAATTCCTTCAGGACTTCCTCCAGGACTTCCTTCGGAAATTTTATAGTAAACTAATAATTTTCTTTAGGAATTGTAGGAATAAGTACAAGGAGAAGTGAAAGAAATGTTCAATTAGGTGGGTTACGTGCCCCATGGTGCTCCAGCTTAAGAAGCCAAGTTACCACTTTTGCATTCACATATCGCGAGGCTAACAAAATTATACTCATTGCCCAGGGAAGTTGAAAAAAATCCTACCAGACTTATTTGCCCCATCTACAGGAAAGGCAACAAGCTGGAGTATAAGAACTTTCGAGCGATCACCATTCTTAATGCCGCCTACAAAGTGATATCCCAGATCATCTTCCGTTGTCTGTCACCAATAGTGAATGAGCCTGCCACTTGGACAAATAGTACGTTAGGTCGTCTAGCCAAACTCCATTTTGCCAAAATGAACGTTTGTCCGAAACGGTGATTAGGCCAAAAACTAGTTGGCCAAAAAATGTGATTTAGCCGAAAGTGATACAAATTTAATTTAGTCGAAAAAGTCAATTAGTCAACCGTTTGATGCTCGTTTGACCAAACACGTCATTTTTCGGAAGAAGTCATTTGGCCAAAAATGTCATTTGGTCGAACAGGTCATAAGGCCGACTATGTCGTTTGGCTGAATGGGCTATTTGACCGAAATAATTGTTTGGTAAAAAATCGGTTAGTCCGAAATAATCGTTTGGCAGAAAACGCCAATCAAACGAAAGTATCATAAGGCCGAAAATGTCGTTTGGCCGGACGGGCCATATGTCATTAAGCCTCATTAAGCCTGCAATGCCGAAAATGTCATTTGAGCGGACATATTATATGGCCGAATGGATCATCTTTTGCTGAGCGGATCGTATGACCAAAAATGTCGTTTGGCGGGACAATATTAAGTGTGCGAAGTGATTAATGATAAAAATAAGAAAGTAAGAAATAAGAAGATAGATGTGAAAAATAAGAAGTGAGACCAATCTCTTCTCATTTCTTACTTACCACCTCAAAAAGTACAATTGTTACTTCTTATTCTTATTTCTTACTCTTATTTTTCACTTCTCATTTCTCACATTTCACCGAGAGTTGCGAGAGTTCGGCTGGTACATGGTGCTGGGAATTTGGTTTCATCAGTACCCGCTAAGCTGCGGAGGACGACGGAGGTCTTTCGTAGCTTAGTAGGGAAAGCACCTGTCTAGCGTACTGGGGTCGTGGGTGTGAGGGTGAGATATATTAGGAGTTGGGCAATCCACTTTTAGAGTGCAAATATCGTATAACGGTTTGGTTGCCAACACTAACTAGTAAATAGCAGGCCACGACTTTGTATCTTTCCTCGTGGGACAACGAACGGAATCGCACGCGATTAGACAGCCCACCCCGATAGCTCGTACGGCAGAACTAGGCTGCACAGTGGGATCAAAGCCCACCGAAGGGGCGGTTACCCTCCAATACCTTTTCGAACTAAATCACATGTTGTACCTACATATGCATAATCGAGTTTCAGACATAGTAATTAAATTCCACTCCGGGTGGCTTAATACCAGGCATCTTCGCAATCTTTTTCTCTTTTCTAGGCAATCTCTTCGCTTGTGTGGTCGGGTCGGGATCTGACGACCAACTGGCACAACCTCACACAACCCTACTTAAGCGCCGTTGCTGATGAAGCAAGTGTGTAGGAGCCGGACAATACCAAATTGTACTTGGTTGGCATGTGTACAAAAATACATATGAGAGAGTTAGTTCTGAAAATGTATTGCGAGAGTTCGGCTGGTACCTGGTGCTGGGAATTTGGTTTCATCAAACTCGCTAAGCTGCGGAGGACGACGGAGGTCCTTTGTAGCCTAATGGGGAAAGCACCTGTCTAGCGTACTGGGGTCGTGGGATCAATCCTCCGAGTAATCCGGCTTCGTACAGACCTATATGTCTGATGGACACACTCGGGAAGCTCCTGGAGAGGATTATCCTGAATAGGCTTGCGAAATGTACGGAGGGCGAGCGCGGACTGTCGAAGATGCAGTTTGGGTTCCGCAAAGGAGTATCGATGGTGGATGCTATTCGGACAGTACTCGAGAGCGCTGAGAAGGCGTCCAAACAGAAGCGAAGAGGAGATCGATATTGCGCAGTGGTAACAATAGACGTAAAAAATGCGTTCAATAGTGCCAGCTTCGAAGCCATCGCATCAGCGCTGCATAGAATGCGGGTTACCTGTGCCATATCCTGAAGAGCTACTTTCAGAGCAGAATGTTGGTGTACGACACTAACGAAGGGCGTAAGTCGATGCGGGTTACAGCGGGCGTTCCTCAAGGCTCCATTCTCGGTCCAACTCTTTAGAACGGGCAAAGGGATTTGCTTCCGTAGTCAGGCCATGCAGAAGTTAAAGAGACCCACACATTGGATACGTTTGCGTTGGGTTTGACAGTTTTCGCATGGGAAATGTGTCAAACGCAACGCAAGTGTATGCTACGTGTGGGGCTAATACATTGATGTTCAGAAACGAGGTTGAAACTTCGTCTGTAATCCGAATACTCATTACCTTTTATTGTATCGAACTTCTGCTTTGAAATCATTCAAATTTTAAAATTTTGAATTTGTCAAATTTGAGAATTTGTCTTTCATATATGATATATATATAGATATATAGATGATTCGTTTATTAGATAACTTAACGTTTGTCATTTATCTTTGGTATGTCGCAACGAAACAAAAAGACGCCTTTTAACAAGGCCAATCTGTAACTTTTATATGGTCGAGGTTCTACCAAACCGCATCAAGCGGCTTTTTGGCTGACTTGTGATATTTTGATCGTAAAAGAAAAACGGAAATCATCTCACATCTATTCATGAATACATTTCAAGACAAAATTTTCAAAACGACTTATCTGCTTTTGTAAACAAAGATTCAAACGACGATTTGAAGAATCTGATAGCTCTTCCACGCAAGCTTGGGCAAAAAAATCGGTCATTTTATAATGGCGCTTGGTGTGATTTGGCAGATTGGCCATATGTAAAAATGGCCATATGTAAAAATTATAATGCAAAAAAAGAAACCATGGACGAACAAGGATTGATATCAATCCATCAACAATGTCATTGGAAATAAATGCCATAACAAATGAGGAATCTTGTAACATTTTATCCACTTACCTAATCCAATATCAATGCTTTGCGACCTGTAAGAAACAAAAATAAATAATGATTACTTTCATTTCAAGAACCGGCAAGTTCGCCTTAACTTTCCAAAGAACCACCGACGACTATGGAACGATCAACAGCCTTCGTCCCTGGGTGCGACACATTTTCCCCAACCTAACCAAATATCGAACAATCCGCGAGGCAAGCCTGGGAGTGAACCGCTTCATCGAATCTGTCATTCAGAAGCGCCTGGAAACGCACGAAGAGGGACACGAACGCTGCTTCCTGGATGTGTACTTCAACGAAATGAAGAAAACAATACCACGGGATGAGGACGATCGCTTCACCTTTCAACGTATGTTCGGTAAAACATTTTTTTAACCTTTTGTTAACATTATTTTCAAACCCCACAGACGATCAACTCGTGCTAGGAATAGTGGATTTCTTCTTCCCAGCCATTTCCGGTGCAACGGTACAAATTGCGCTGCTACTGGAGCGACTTCTCTGGCATCCAGAGGTGGTCCAGAAAATGCAAGCCGAAATCGATGACGTCGTGGGTAGTGGGCGGCTACCGTCGCTGGACGATCGCATCAATCTGCCCTACACGGAAGCTACCCTGCGGGAAGGAATGCGAATTGACACTCTCGTTCCGTCGGGAATAGCTCACATGGCCACGCGAGACACGACCCTGAGCGGGTACGACATTCCGAAGGATACCGTTTTGCTGCTGGGACTGGACTATATCCACATGCAAAAGGACGTGTGGGGTGATCCGGAGAGTTTCCGGCCGGAACGGTTCCTTGATCAACGGGGAAAATTATCGCTGGCCAAGGACGTATCGGTACCATTCGGTGCCGGGAAGCGACTCTGTGCGGGGGAAACATTCGCTCGGAATACGATGTTTTTGATAGTGTCGGCGTTGGTGCAGAACTTCAATATCAAACAGCGACCAGGGGAAAAGCTACCGGACTTGGGGAAACGACTGACCGGGGTAATCATATCGCCACCAGATTATTGGATCAGATTTGAACCAAGATGAAACACAGTGATGTTGCCCCTAAAACTCGTATTCAATTGTTGCTATAATTTAAGCCTTATTTCGAAAGTGTGCAGTAAAATAGAAAATTACCTTATTATTATTTATCAACGAAGACGATAAGAGTGTATTATTGAATCTGTTGATGACACTCCAATTTCAAACATCATTACTTGAGCACGTGGATTAGTTAGATAGCATTAGAACTTGTCGAGTAATAGGCGAGAAACAGCTCAATTGAAACTTTGATGCACAATTCAAATAAACGGCAAACCGCAGCAAAACCGAGTAGATAGATAGGGTATTTGTTACTATAGTACTTTATAACTTCTAGTAGTATAAATGAAGATTTGATGTCTACATAGTATTTACATTAGCCTATTATTTTCTAGGGCACTTCTTTAGTTTTAGAGTTTATGTAGGAAGACGTTTTTTCTTTACAATTTACGGCTTTTGGAAAGAGAATTCGTTTTCAATTTCAACATAAACTCTAATGGGGATAAAATGCAATCATTGATTGGCATTATCGGTGGTATCAACACATGAACAAATACCCCTTACAACTCGCAGACAGGTTTTCAATTATAACAATAACGAGAACTGAAAAGACTTGTTTGGGTAATAATAAATTGCACAATTAGCATACTACAATCAACAGCACGCCACCCCCCACTGCAGCCTGGAGTGGTTCGATATACAGATTACACACGCTCATCTAGACAGTGAGTGCCACGGGGTGTATGGCTGATTGCATGCTTTAGAGTAAATAAACGTTCCCCGTAGACAGTATTTTTGCAAGTGTCTAATTCTATCAATTGATTTTGTTTTGCATTGATAAGCACTTTGTTGAGCTGCATAGCTATAAATTATGCCAATAACAGTCAGCACATAGGTCACCAAGCTGTTGATCCCGACCCCCAGGGGAGTCGTGGGCTGATCATTGATGGGTCGATTCATATTGTAGTCCCTATTTTGTTCCAAAAATCTATAATAGCTTTTAGATTTGGATCTAAGTAATAAACGATTGACTGAAGAACAACAAAAAAAATAAAAAATTAAAATATGAACACACATTGCCGCCTCGCAGCTTAGTGTTCATTCAGCACTTCCACAGTTATTAACCACGAGGTTTCTAAGTCAAGGTACCATTTCTGCATTTGTATATCATGAGGCTAACACGATTATACTTTTATGCCCAGGAAAGTCGAGACGATTTCCAATCCGAAAATCGAAACAAAATAAACTTGTATGTCAGGGCTGGTAGCGACCAAAGCCACTCAAAATAGTGACATTAGTGACTATTGCTGACGAAAAAAGGGACCAAATAGTGACTTTCAGTTGCAGAAAAAGTGACCAAATAGTGACTTCCAATTTCAGTTGCAAGTTCGATAAGACGAAATCAAGCGTTTTTGGGTCGAAGGAGAATATTTTTTCCGTAATTTGTGGCGGAAAACATCTTTCACTCACCACGCAAATCTTTATCTACTCAGTGACTAAGTAAAATTGTATTGCCATCTCTTTTAACCCCACGGAAATTTTACTCAATATCAGTCAAAAGCAGGACTACTCAAAACAATGAGTAGTCTTGCAAGCAAATCAAATTTTTACGCCGCTGGAAGTGAGCAAAATATGGTTATCACTCATAACACCTGTTTTTCTTTCCCGAAAATGATTTCTCGGCGAAAATCTGCGTGAATGAGCATTCACTTCTTTTGAGATTGAGTGAAAATAACAATCATTGGATTAGCTGAACACCTACTTTAGAAAGATGCAAATAATTCTACGATTTGTCACTGGTGCCACGGAAGTTTTTGGAATTTTTAGTGCGACAGGAACAACAGTACGGATCGTTTTGGTAGAAAACGAAACAAAAATTATGAAGATTCATGTACAACGAGCCTGGGATTGAACGCTCGACCTCCTGCTTGTAATGAGGACCATGCTCTCTGAACTTTTAAATATTTTTCCTACAAAATACGCAGATTTTCCGACTTGCTGCGTATTCATGAACGATTTTTGCTATGGAATTCGACAGCGCATGCAATCTTCAAAATTGGGGAGACTTGATCTTCTTTTTATGACATCTACTCAAAAAATATTTTTTTAGTGCAAACCCTTCATTACATCTGTCCAGTTGCAAAAATATGAGAACAAATTATATTTTCTTGAATGTTTCTAATATTTTTTTTATATAGATGACTAATGAGGGATCAAGTCTCCTCAAATTGAGGCAACAACTCAAAATCCAAAAATCATGAAATTGTGGTGGCAGAGATGTCCTACAAAGTTGGCAAAAAATCTGTAATACACGCCGGTATATTTGCTGTGCATGCGCCCGCGTGTATTTGGTGAGCACCATTTTGTTAGATTGAATTGACATTTCGAAAACTCAAATATCCATCTATTAGTTGCACTCACTGAATGAATTTTATTTGAAAATTTAAAATATTTTATTGTGAAAAATAAAAGAGCAGATTTTTTGCCAACTGTGCAGGACATCTCTGTGTGGTGGAATGTTGGCATTTTTATCAATGAAGATCATTCAGCATATTTATGGATTTGTGCTGTGAAAAAAAATGATAGCATTTGGTCATTATTGGGAGAAGTTGTTCAAATTTTGCGTGGCCACTAAAACATCTTTAGGAGGAACAAAACACAGTAAATAATAGAGTAAATAAGGTTGTCAATCAAAAAAAATAACTCACATAACGATCATTTGTCTAGAGGATCTATTATAAAAATGCGGTATAACAATACTACTTTAGTTCTTGGTAAACAGGGGAGAAGCATGTCTTCCAAGAGGTCAAGTCTCCCCAACTTCCCCTACTGTATAAAGATTGAGTTTAAAAAAATGAAATCGACTGTATATACCAATTTATAAATTGTGACGTGAAACACCTTCAATTAGCTACTGATGAAATGCCAATAAAAGCAGCGAGTTAAATGGCTGGCGAAGTTTCAGAGCGATCATTTTTTCCAAGATCCGTAATTTTATTACTGCCATGAAGTATCATCCGATGGATACATCAAGTTTTATAAAAAAAATCTTGGTCAATAGTTTCAAAATAGTTGAAAATAGTGACTTTTTGCGAGAAAAAGTGACTTTAGTGACTTGAGGTCGAAAAAAGAGACTTTTTAGTGACTAGGCCGAAAAAAGTGACCAAGTCACTAAAAAGTGACCCGCTACCAGGCCTGGTATGTGGATAATCAAATTTCGGACGAGTATTATGGACTATATCCCTTCCACACTAACTGTTAACGATAAGATTATATGGATGGTAAACAAATATCATACTTGAGAATCGCGGCTCCGCAAAGTGTCACACACGACTGAGCCTGCCAAATAAATGAAAAGGTTAAAAAAAATCGAATTTCGGACAATTAATTTTGAATGGGAGATGAACTGAAATATTTCATCGAAAAGTCTCATCAAGCAGCATCTAAAGGACTCATAATTCTAGCTTAAAGCTGGTAATCCATGTTAACTGAATGCAACAAAACAATTGAATGTCAGTCTGACCTATCTGGTTAGAATTATTGGCAAACATTCTTCTTGGTTCTGTGTAATCAAGTGTCCGAAGTTTAAAACTGTTATGTACGACCCCTGCGCATTCGATAAGAACGAAATGTCAGAAATCTCGCCTGCTATGTTTACCTTCGGGTACAAGCGAGGCATCGGACCATGTAACACGAATAAAGGATTATTAGTTCTGTAGACTCGTAACCGATCAGTCGTTTCTTGCCTGAACTCCCCGATATCACGGTTAATAGCAAGACTCCAAGCCTGACTCTAAGTAATTCTCAAGGACATAAAAGTGGCGACGAAGGATAACTAAGAATACGCGTGCTTAGTGAAGTGTGATAAAGAAACCAGCCGTTGCTGTGAAATCGTACAATCTATAATACTACAGTGAGCATATCGCAACCGCCTGGTGAGTCGCAGTGGTAAGGGAAAGCATAAATCGGAGGAAACGAAAAGGCTATTTGGTGTGGTTCCAGATTACAAGCTGTTGATTAGTTTCGTTGGCGCATTTGTATGGTTAACCTTCATTCACCGTAAGCCAAAGGACGTAGAAGATCAGCAAGGCTGTCGGACCGAATTCCAGAACTCTTTGATATCCAGATCGCAAAGTTTTCATCGGTCTTTCTCCTTCACGTGTGGCAAAGGTCGCGGTTTGGCAACGGCCACGCATCGATTGGTGAGTCCATCTTATTTTTCTATTTTTCCGTTCATCCATTCAACAAACCAAAACAAATCACATTCGAGCGCTCAATCATTTTTTTTGTTCCTTTTATTTATTCTGATATTGTGTGTTGTGTTAATTGGCGCCAATATTTTTTATAAATACCCTTTTGTTGAAACAAAACACCTATTGATTTAGACATGAGTCACTCTGCCATGGCTTGCACAGTTGAACCCTATCGCAGGGGTAACAGCTTCAATGATTGGTTTACACGACTCAGATATTTTTTTAAAGTGAATAAGATAACTGATGACGAAAAAATGGCATATTTTATAACCCTTAGTGGCCCGATAATTTTTGAAGAAATTAAACTTTTATATCCCGCCGGGAACTTCGAGGAAATTCCATTTGATGATCTAGTAGCCAAGTTGAAAAACCGCTTAGACAAAACAGATTCGTCTATAGTGCAAAGATATAAATTTAGCATCAGAGTGCAACAACCTGATGAGACTACTGAAGATTTCGTCCTTGCACTCAAATTGCAAGCGGAGTTTTGTAACTTCGATAATTTTAAGGAGGTCGCAGTTCTTGATCGCATTATTGCGGGGTTGCGAGATAAACATTTACGACAGAGACTCCTTAGTGAGGAAAAGTTAACTTTAGCTTCAGCTGAAAAAATAGTTGCTACATGGGAAGTAGCGAAGGCAAATGCGGGCACGGCTGAAATTCCCAGGGATTCTGCAATGGTTGCTGCGATCGGACAACTGCCCAGACCAGAATATGGGACGGCGTTGGGTAGAATGGCAAAAGTTTACAGTTTAGCAGATAGGTACCAGAGAGATGAAGCAGCTGGGAGCAGCCGTGGTCCAGTAAAGAGCAGGTTAGGCTACAGACCTTACGAAAGGACAGGGCAGGCAGAAAGGGGACGGTATTATTCTGGTTCGCGAGGAAGAAGGGAAAACGTAAATGGAAGGCAGCGTCCTGATTATTCACAGATGGTCTGCAACTACTGTGGCGTTAAAGGACATATTAAAAAAAATGCTTTAAATTAAAAAACTTGCATCGCGATGCAGTAAATTTGGTAGACAGCTACAAACCGGGGCCATCAGCGGATAGACACATCAACGAATTGCTAAGCAGAATGCGGACGGTGGATTCGGAGGACGAAAGTGACACAGGTGAATTGCAATGTATGTTGGTGACGTCCATCAATAAGATAAGTAATCCATGTATAATACAAGTTAATGTGGAAGGTAAAGACCTGGAAATGGAAGTTGACTGTGGCTCGTCGGTTACGGTAATTAGTAAACAACAATATTTTTCAACATTTGACAAACCTTTAAAAACATATGACAATCAACTGATTGTAGTAAATGGGGCTAAATTGAAAATTGCAGGGAAGGCTGCGGTATTAGTGAAATTCAATGGGATTGAACAAATGATGTGTTTATTAGTTCTGGATTGTGATAATTCCTTTTATCCCCTTTTTGGTCGAACTTGGCTGGATGCCTTTTACCGCGATTGGAGAAATTTTTTTTCAGGTTCCATGACCATTAACAACCTGCAAAGTGAATCCAGCGAAACTGCTGTTGAGAGATTAAAAGTAAAGTATAGCAAAATATTCGAAAAGAATTTTTCCACACCTATTAAGGGCTTCAAGGCGGAGTTAGTGATGAAGGATGAAATTCCTATTTTTAAAAAGGCTTATGAGGTGCCTTATCGACTTAGAGAAAAAGTTGAAGAATATTTGGATAAGCTTGAGAAAGAGAAAGTGATTACACAGATTGATACAAGCCAATGGGCATCACCAATCATTATTGTGATGAAGAAAAACAATGAAATCCGGTTAGTAATAGACTGCAAAGTGTCGCTTAATAAATCACTAGTTCCCAATACATATCCTTTACCAACGGCTCAAGATATCTTTGCTAATTTGGCGGGTTGCAAATATTTCTGTGCCCCTGATTTGGAGGGTGCTTATACACAGTTAGAACTTTCAGAGAGATCCAAAAAGCTGGTGGTTATAAATACAATGAAGGGGCTATACACGTATAATAGGCTTCCCCAGGGAGCCTCTTCAAGCGCGTCTATATTTCAACAAGTGATGGACAAGATTTTGGAGAATATTGAAAACGTGTCGTGTTACCTTGACGACGTTTTGATTGCCGGGAAATCCGTAGAGGAATGTTACAGAAAACTTGTATTAGTTTTAGATAGACTAGCTAATGCTAACATTAAAGTAAATTTTGACAAATGCAAATTTTTCGTACAGGAACTCGCACATTTGGGACACATAATAAGTGATAAAGGTCTAAAGCCGTGTCCGGATAAAATATCTACAATTGAGATGGCAAATGCCCCGAAAAATGAGTCAGAACTAAAGTCTTTCCTAGGTTTAATAAACTATTACCACAAATTTATTCCAAACCTGTCTTCTAAATTGTACCATTTATACAATCTTTTGAAAAATAATGTGAGGTATACATGGGATGACAATTGTCAGAAAGCATTTGAAAATTGTAAGAATTCACTGGTAAACGCAAACCTTTTGGAGTTTTTTGATGCTAAAAAACCGTTAGTGGTGATTTCAGATGCTTCCAGTTATGGTTTAGGAGGTTTAATAGCTCACGTGGTAAATAATGTAGAAAAACCAATTAGTTTTACTTCTTTTTCATTGAATGCGGCACAAAAGAAATATCCAATTTTACATCTGGAAGCGTTAGCACTAGTTTGCACAATTAAAAAATTTCACAAATATTTATATGGGCAACATTTCACTATTTATACCGACCATAAGCCTTTAGTAGGGATTTTTGGAAGAGAGGGTAAAAACTCAATTTATGTTACGAGACTTCAAAGATTCATACTGGACTTATCAATTTACGATTATGATATAGTATACAGACCATCCAACAAGTTGGGGAACGCTGACTTCTGTTCCAGATTTCCATTGAAGCAGGACGTTCCTGAGGAGTTAGACACAGAAGTAATTAAAGCATTAATTTTAGCAAGGGAATGCCAATAGATTCATGTATGATCGCACAAGCAACGAAGAATGACGATTTTTGAAAACAATAAAAGCTTTCATGCTAAGGGTTGGCCTGAAAAAGTAGAAAAGCATTTTGTGGACGTTTTTGCGAACCAACAAAGTTTGGAACTGGTAGACGACTGTTTATTATATAAATCCAGAGTTATGGTGCCTAAAATTTACCAAAAACATATTTTGAGTCTTTTGCATGGGAACCATGCGGGTATAGTTAAAATGAAGCAACTGGCACGAAGGATGGTTTATTGGTTCGGCATAAATGCAGACATAGAGAGTTATGTTAATGCATGTGAAGCTTGTAATGCTATGGCAATTGGACGTAAAGCAAAAGAGTCATCCAAATGGACGCCAACTGTGAAACCTTTTAGTAGAATACATATAGATTTTTTCTTTTTTGAACACCGTACGTTCCTTTTAATAGTAGATAGTTTCTCCAAATGGATTGAAGTTGAACATATGAAACAAGGAACGGACAGTAGCAAGGTGTTAAAGAAATTATTGGCTTTTGCAAGATTTGGATTACCTGATGTTCTAGTGTCGGACAATGGTCCACCGTTCAATTCTTACCATTTTGTCAACTTTCTCGAAATGCAAGGTATAAAAGTTATGAAAAGCCCTCCGTACAATCCTTCAAGCAATGGTCAAGCGGAAAGGTTAGTCAGAACAGTGAAAGAGGTATTAAAGAGTTTCCTACTGGAACCAGAAGTGGCAAAGTTGGATATGGAAGACCAGATTAGTTTATTTCTATTCAATTTCAGAAACAATAACCTGACAAATGACGGGTTCCTACCGTCTGAAAAAGTTTTTAATTATGCTCCTAAGACTATTTTAGATTTAATAAATCCAAAAAAACATTATAAGTATAACATATCTGCGCCACAGTCACATCATGAGACCATTTTGGAACCTTTTAGCGGGAGAATCCCAGAAGATAAAGCAGATGACGCGAAGAATAATCTGATGGCTGGAGATGAAATATGGTATAAAAACCATAATCCTCATCTCCACGCGAGATGGATAAAAGCAATCTTCATTAAAAGGTATTCTCTCAACACTTTCCAGATACGGATTGGAAGCACAAACGTAATGGCGCATCGGGAGCAGATCAAGATCTGTAAGGACGCGGCATCCTGGCAAAGGCCGAACGTCTTAATACGTAGGCAGGGCTGGTAGCGACCCATGCAGGTCAAAATAGTGACTTTAGTGACCAAAGCTGACGAAAAAAGGGACCAAATAGTGACTTTCAGATGCAGAAAAAGTGACCAAATAGTGACTTTCAGTTTTAGTTGTAAGTTCGATGAGACGAAATCAAGCGTTTTTGGGTCGAATGAGAATTTTTTTTTTGTAATTTTTGGCGGAAAACATCTTTCACTCAACTCTTTTTTCTTAAGCAGACCCCAGACGAGAGATATATTGAACATACTTTTCTCATCAAACTTTTCTTCAATATTTTCACTGATTAGCCGGCAAATCAGTGGCACTCACATCATCAATCTTTTTCTTCAATAATCAAGAGTTTGTCAAACATTTTCCGTCGTCTGGGGTGCTTTAGAACGAACTCAGAAGAGAAACGAAAATCGTACACGCTAACTTTTATCTACTCAGTGACTAAGTAAAATTTTATTACCCTCTCTTTTATTCCCAAGGAAATTTTACTAAATATCAATCAAAAGCAGGACTACTCAAAGAGTAGTCTTGCGAGTAGATCAAATTTTCACGCAACTGGAGATGAGCGAAATATGGTTATTACATAAGACCTATTTTTCTTTTTCGAAAAATGATTTCTAGGCAAAAATCTGCGTGAATGAGCATTTTCTTCTTGTGAGAATGAATGAAAACTACGCTCATTGGATTAGCTGAACACCTACTTAAGAAAGATGCAGAGAACTTTACAATTTGTGATATGTGCCACGGAAGTTATTGGAATTTTATGTGCAAAAATAACAACAGTACGGATCGTTTTGGTAGAAAACGAAACAAAAATTATGAAGATTCAGGTACAACGAGCCTGGCATTGAACGCACGACCTGCTCCGGATCATGCTCTCTGAACTTTTAAATATTTTTCCTCCTAAATATGCAGATTTTCCAACTTGCTGTGCGTATTCATGAACGATTGTTGCTAGGAACTTCGATTGCGCATGTAATCTTCAAAATTGGGAAGCCTTGATTCTCTCTCTTTGATACCTAATCAAAAAATATGTTTTTTAGAAGGTTAAAAAATTTTAAACTTCCATTTACTTCCACTATAATCACTAATGTATCATCAGATACGTATTTCGTTTTCTACTTGAAAACTTCTTCAGTGTTTTGTTATCGAGTCGATAACAAAACACTGAAGAAGTTTTAAAGTAGAAAACGAAATACGTATCTGATGATACATTAGTGATTATAGTGGAAGTAAATGGAAGTTTGAAATTTTTTAACCTTGTAACATTTTCCCCTAAGACGCTCAATATTAATTATTTCATTTTTTAAAGCAAACCCTTCATTACACCTGTCACATCTTCAAAAAAAAAAAACTGCTTGGGAACAATTTATATTTTCTTGAATTGTTTTTGCCAAACTTCTCAAGGATCAAGTTTCCTCATAGTATGGCAACAAATCAAAATCCAATTATCCGGTAAATGTGGTGGTATGTTGGCATTTTTATCAGTGAAGATCATTTAGCATATTTACGGCTTTGTGCTGTGAAAAAAAATATAGCATTTTGTCATTATTAGGAGAAGTTGTTCAAATTTTGCGTGGCCACTTAAAAACAGTAAATAATCGAGTAAATAAGGTTGTCAATCAAAAAATAGTTCGCCACATAACGATCATTTGTCTAGAGGATCTATAATAAAAATACGCTATAACAATACTAAACCAAGCAAAGATGGGACAGATATGAAATTCACGGCAATATAGTTCTCGGTAAAATAGTGGAGAATTAGGTCTCCCAAGGAGTCTTCCCACCTTTCCCATACTGTATAAAGTTTAAGCTTTAAAATAAAATTGGAATCGGCAGGTCTCCTGCTTGCATGACAATATACCAATTTTTAAATTGTGACAAACACATTTAGTTGGCTACTGGTGAAATGCCAATAAAAGCAGCGAGTTTAATGACTATCGAAGTTTCTGAGCGATCATTTTTCCAAGATCCGTAATTTCATTTCCGCCATGATCAAAGCATCATCCGACGGATACATAAAGCTTTATTTATTTTTTTAAAATAAATAGTTTCAAAATAGTTGAAAATAGTGACTTTTGCGACAAAAAGTGACTTTAGTGACTTGAGGTCGAAAAAAGAGACATTTAGTGACTTGCCCGAAAAAAGTGACCAAGTCACTAAAAAGTGACTCGCTACCAGGCCTGCGTAGGCTAGAGCCCGGCGCCAGCAGGAAGATCGAGACCGTGAAGAAACGGAGCAACTGTACCGCGCTAATAACACACGAAAGTTCTATGAGAAGTTAAACCGTTCACGTAAGGGCCACGTGCCACAGCCTGATATGTGTAAGGACATAAACGGGAACCTTCTTACGAACGAGCGTGAGGTGATCCAAAGGTGGCGGCAGCACTACGAAGAGCACCTGAATGGCGATGTGGCAGACGAAGATGGCGGTATGGTGATGGACCTGGGAGAACGCGCGCAGGACATAATTCTACCGGCTCCGGATCTCCAGGAAATCCAGGAGGAGATTGGCCGGCTGAAGAACAACAAAGCCCTGGGGTTGACCAACTACCAGGAGAGCTATTTAAACACGGTGGTGAGGCACTGGCTAGAGCGCTGCACTGGGTCATTACCAAGATTTGGGAGGAGGAAGTTTTGCCGCAGGAGTGGATGGAAGGTGTCGTGTGTCCCATCTACAAAAAGGGGCGATAAGCTGGATTGTAGCAACTACCGCGCAATCACATTGCTGAACGCCGCCTACAAGGTACTCTCCCAAATTTTATGCCGTCGACTAGCACCAACTGCAAGGGAGTTCGTGGGGCAGTACCAGGCGGGTTTTATGGGCGAACGCTCCACCACGGACCAGGTGTTCGCCATTCGCCAAGTACTGCAGAAATGCCGCGAATACAACGTGCCCACACATCATCTATTCATCGACTTCAAAGCCGCATATGATACAATCGATCGGGACCAGCTATGGCAGCTAATGCACGAACACGGTTTTCCGGATAAACTGACACGATTGATCAAAGCGACGATGGATCGGGTGATGTGCGTAGTTCGAGTTTCAGGGGCATTCTCGAGTCCCTTCGAAACCCGCAGAGGGTTACGGCAAGGTGATGGTCTTTCGTGTTTGCTATTCAACATCGCTTTGGAAGGGGTAATACGAAGAGCAGGGATTAACACGAGTGGTACAATTTTCAATAAGTCCGTCCAGCTATTTGGTTTCGCCGACGACATAGATATTATGGCACGTAACTTTGAGAAGATGGAGGAAGCCTACATCAGACTGAAGAGGGAAGCTAAGCGGATCGGACTAGTCATAGTTGTTGTTGTTGATCGAAGCGGTGTGCGCACGGTTTAAGTTTGCTCCGTCAATTTATCGAATTTACTGTGTATTTGGTATTGCAAAACTTGCTAGGCTGTTGTGAATGTACATCTATCTTTTAGAAAACTAGAATTCTACCATTAGCCCGATTTAATCGCTGATTCCTGCCTAAAATCAAAGTGAAAATAACGCTATGGATTGCAACAAGTGTCTTCTTCCTGTCACAAAGATCAGCCATCCATATTCTGCAATGCATTGTGTGCCGGACTGTATCACGCTTCTTGTGTCGGACTAAACGATCAACAACTCGCTGCAGTATCGCCGCCCAACAAAAACAGTTGCTGGATGTGTGATGTGTGTTTGGATGAGTTCGTGCAGTGGAGGAAAACGAAAAAAGAATTAATCGTTCAAAGCGCGCTGGAGCCGAAATGTGCATTACATCGTGACGTCGAAGAACTGAAGGCAAAAGTTGAAACAATTATGTCTCTACTTGCTCCGAATGTAAAATGTTCTGCGAATAGTGCCATACAACATTCAACTCCTAAAACATCACTGAAATTTTCTAATACAGCACCATATGTATCAAGCGCCCGCATAGAGTCATTCGTTCCTGATGCTTCAGGTCGATCATTCACTTCTACGAACATGGAAGAGAGTTTCGCAATGGTACTTGCGAATATTGATGGCAGTGTTTCGGAAAGAGACGTACAGGTCATGGTTACAAAATGTTTGGGTGCTTGTGACAAAGAACGTGTCAATGTAAGAAAACTGGTTCCGCGATGGGTGGACAGTAACACGCTGGACTATATCTCTTTCAAAATTGTTCTGGACACAAAATGGAAATCTGCTGCTCTAACGTCAACTACATGGCCAAAAAATGTTAAATTTCGAGAGTTCCGACAAAACCTGTGCACATGGAAACCTGATATTATATGCTAGTTTTGTAATCAAATATTATACGTTGACATGCTTTATGTTTTAATTTGTATTATTTTCTTTTGTTATTGTTGTGTGCTTAATACCATTACGAAATATGTTGATTGTGATTTTATGTTATGTGCAAGCAGTTATTTTACGTCCAATGTTACAAATCGTATTACAATATCAAATGCTTTATAAATTTAAGTACATTCAATTAGACTATAAGATGTCCGTTGAATTTAATAAATAAATTAATAAATAAATAATTAAATAAATAAATCAACACGTCGAAGACGAAGTACATGATAGGCAGAGGTTCAAGAGAAGACAATGTGAGCCACCCACCGCGAGTTTGCATCGGTGGTGACGAAATCGAGGTGGTAGAAGAATTTGTGTACTTGGGCTCACTGGTGACTGCCGAAAATGACACCAGCAGAGAAATTCGGAGACGCATAGTGGCTGGAAATCGTACGTACTTTGGACTCCGCAAGACGCTCCGATCGAATAGAGTTCGCCGCCGTACCAAACTGACAATCTACAAAACGCTAATTAGACCGATAGTCCTCTACGGACACGAGACCTGGACGATGCTCGTGGAGGACCAACGCGCACTTGGAGTTTTCGAAAGGAAAGTGCTGCGTACCATCTATGGTGGGGTGCAGATGGCGGACGGTACGTGGAGGAGGCGAATGAACCACGAATTGCATCAGCTGTTGGGAGAACCATCCATCGTTCACACCGCGAAAATCGGACGACTGCGATGGGCCGGGCACGTAGCCAGAATGTCGGACAGTAACCCGGTGAAAATGGTTCTCGACAACGATCCGACGGGCACAAGAAGGCGAGGTGCGCAGCGGGCAAGGTGGATCGATCAGGTGGAAGATGACTTGCGGACCCTCCGCAGACTGCGTGATTGGCGACGTGTAGCCATGGACCGAGCCGAATGGAGAAGACTCTTATATACCGCACAGGCCACTTCGGCCTTAGTCTGAATAAAAAAAAAAAAAAAAAAAAAAAAAAAAAAAAAAAAAAAAAGGGGCCCGGCGTATAGACGAACCATATGCCAGAGGCGCCGACAGAACAAGAGGAAGGCCGTGAAGACGAAGAGCGTGGGCTTTCCAGGGGAAGCAGTAAGCGGAAGCACCAAAACGTTGAGGAAAAAGCTTCAAGTGTTAGAAAATCTAAACGTAAAAAGAAATCGAACAAAAGTGATGATTATTGTTATTATAAATAATTTCAAATAGGGGCCCTCCTTAGCCGTGCGGTAAGATGCGCGGCTATAAATCATGACCATGCTGCGGATGGCTAGGTTTGATTCTTGGTGCCGGTCTAAAGAATTTTCGGTTTGGAAAATGTCTCGACTTCCCTGGGCATAAAATATCATCGTGTTAGCCTCATGATATACGTATGCAGAAATGGTAACTTGGCTTAGAAACCTCGCGGTTAATAACTGTGGAAGTGCTTAATGAACACTAAGCTGCGAGGCGGCAATGTCCCAGTGGGGGATGTAATGCCAACGAAGAAGAAGAAATAATTTCAAAGGCCATACGATACAGATAAGCATATAGTTCAAAATTGAATTTCGAATTGATTATATGATTTTGTTAAATGTTAAGCAACTCATTTTCTAGTTTATGAATTCGATCAAAGATTTGACAAATGTCAAGATATAGTAAGATAGAACTTCTCTGAAAGGGGGAGAATTGTTATGTACGACCCCTGCGCATTCGATAAGAACGAAATGTCAGAAATCTCGCCTGCTATGTTTACCTTCGGGTACAAGCGAGGCATCGGACCATGTAACACGAATAAAGGATTATTAGTTCTGTAGACTCGTAACCGATCAGTCGTTTCTTGCCTGAACTCCCCGATATCACGGTTAATAGCAAGACTCCAAGCCTGACTCTAAGTAATTCTCAAGGACATAAAAAAAACGATGTGTGCGAAATATGAATCATATGCAACCTGCTGTCCGAAGTTCGAATCTCTGTTTGATTCATTTTCATAAATTACAAACATTGTACGTAATATTTTGCATATATCAGTCCCATAGTTCAAAGATAAGTGCTGTACTTTGGGGTTGTAATAGTGATTAGAACAGTAGTGTGGCTTAAAATATTTGTTAACAGACTGATTTTATGGCAGAAAGTGCTTAAGCGTCCGAAGTTTGAATTTGCACGGTAATAAATTTCGTGTTTGTTCAATGTGTTTGTTTGAGTCAAATTGAAACCTTTCGCAAAATGAAGCTTCAATGCTCAAGCTGCCATGTATGGAGTGAAAGGAATAGGAAGCTTACCCCTAAACTGTATAAAAAGAAACGCTGCAAAAGCAAGTTTACAAGGCCATCTTATAACTACTGCAAACGAACTTTATTTATGGGCTCAATGACACCAGCAGAGAAATTCGGAGACGCATAGTGGCTGGAAATCGTACGTAAGTTGGACTCCGCAAGACGCTCCAATCGACTAGAGTTCACCGCCGTACCAAACTGATAATCTACAAAACGCTCATTAGACGCTCATTAGACCTCCTCTACGGACACGAGTCCTGGACGATGCTCGTGGAGGACCAACGCGCACTTAGAGCTTTAGAAAGGAAAGTGCTGCGTACCATCTATGGTGGGGTGCAGATGGCGGACGGTACGTGGAGGAGGCGAATAAACCACGAGTTGCATCAGCTGTTGGGAGAACCATCCATCGTTCACATCGCGAAAATCGGACGACTGCCGGGCACGTAGCCATAATGTCGGACAGTAACCCGGTGAAAATGTTTCTCGACAACGATCCGACGGACACAAGAAGGTGAGGTGCGCAGCGGGCAAGGTGGATCGATCAGGTGGAAGATGACTTGCGGACCCTCCGTAGACTGCGTGGTTGGCGACATGTAGCCATGGACCGAGCCGAATGAAGAAGACTCTTATATACAGCACAGGCCACTTCGGCCTTAGTCTGAATAAATAATAAATAATTATGGGCTCAAAAACGGTTTGGTGAACCTTCCCAATGTTTTGACTGTTGAAATATTCATTTAAAAAATAAAAAAAATGTGGTCGTTGTGGCCCAGAAGGTTGGAAATTTGAAAAAAAATCAGATATTTTCATTATTCAAACATCTTAAAGTTTACTATTTTCCCTAGTTGATATTTTTTCATGATAACTATAACTGAAAAACTTTTCATTCGTGCCAAAAGGAATCGGTCTATTGGTTCAAAAGTTATGAATGTTTGAAAACATTTTTTTCATAACACTTTTTTTTGAATATGTATTTTCGACGGGCACATTATCATAAAACCAATATTGAACATAAGACCAATCATGCATTTTTTAAGTACTTTATTACTACTAAAATCTACTCGTACGCTTATTTTTAATCGCAACAGAAAATGAGCGCCAGATAGTTGCCTAAGAAAAACATACCGCCAGAAAAAAACTTGGCCACAATATCCCTTGCTATATATCCTTAACTTCCCTCAAGGTGGGGCAGGTTGGCTTCCATCGTCCGCTGAACTGACGTAATCATCTCCTCCGCTGCCTTGACTTTCACTGCCTGTACTCTCAGCGACATTCAAATGTTCCTCGTAGTGCTGCTTCCACCTTTCGATCACTACACGTTCGTCCGTAAAGATGCTCCCATCCTTATCCCTGCACATTTCGGCTCGCGGCACGAAGCCTTTGCGGGATACGTTGAGTTTCTGCTAGAACTTGCGTTTTTCTTGAGAACAGCTTCTCGCACTCCGCTTCTTCCAGGCGGCGTTTCTTTTCCTGAAAAAGGCGGGTCTGCTGTCTCCGCTTCCGTCTATAATGTTCCACGTTCTGCCGGGTACCTTGCTGCAGCGCGACCGCCCGCGCTGCGTCCTTCTCCTCCAGAATCTGTCTGCACTCTTCGTCGAACCAATCGTTCCGTCGACTTCGTCCCATATACCCGACGTTGTTCTCCGCTGCGTCGTTAATGGCTGCTTTGACTGTATTCCAGCAGTCCTCAAGAGGGGCCCCATCGAGCTCACCCTCTCCCGGCAACGCTGCCTCGAGATGCTGCGCGTATGCAGTGGCGACATCAGGTTGCTTCAGTCGCTCTAGGTCGCACCGCGGCGGTCGTCGGTACCGAACATTGTTGATGACGCATAGTTTTAGGCGCAGTTTCACCATCACCAGATAGTGGTCAGAGACGATGTTAGCGCCACAATATGTCCTGAGGTCGATAATGTCGGAGAAGTGCCGTCCATCAATCAGAACGTGATCGATTTTGGATTCTGTCTGCAGTGGTGATCTCCAGGTGTACCGATGCGGGAGGCTGTGTGGGAAGTAGGTGCGGCGAATGGCCATATTCTTGGAGGCGGCGAAATCAATTAGTCGTAGGCCGTTTTCGTTTGTCAGCCGGTGTGCGCTGAACTTCCCAGTCGGTCTAAACTCCTCCTCTTGGCCAACCTGAGCATTCAAATCTTCTATGATGATTTTGACGTCGTGGCTTGGGCAGCTGTCGAACTCACGTTCCAGCTGCGCGTAGAATGCGTCCTTATCATCATCAGTGCTTCCGGAGTGTGGGCTATGGACGTTGATTATGCTGAGGTTGAAGAACCGGCCTTTGATCCTCAACCTGCACATTCTTTCATTGATCGGCCACCACCCGATCACGCGCCTTCGTATATCGCCTAACACTATGAAAGCTGTTCCCAGCTCGTGTGTGTTGCCGCAGCTCTGGTAGATGGTATGATTACCTCTAAACTTTCGCACTATTGATCCCTTCCAACAAACCTCCTGCAGCGCTACGATGCCGGATCCACGGTCCTTGAACATATCGGCGAGCATGCGTGAGCTCCCGATGAAGTTGAGAGATTTGCAGTTCCACGAACCGAATTTCCAATCGCATGTCCCTTTTCGTCGCAGTGGTCTTCGCCGATGGTTCCGGTCCGTACTCTCTTGTTGATTGTTCGTTGCTTATGTTTTTAAATGGCTGACTTACAGGGCCTGACACCAAACCCTCTAAATTTCCGGAGGACCATTCCTCCTTACTCCCTGTGGACCATGGTGCACAGTTTCACTTAGAGTCCCTCGCTGGCACTCGGACGATGATCAGCCTAACATAGAGAACAGACGCTGATGTGAGCCGATCCTGACATGGAGAACAGACGCTCAGTAAGATTTACACCTCCGCTCAGGCAGCAGGGACCATGTCCAAGGGCTTGACGACTCCTCCCCAGCTGTCTGTGAGTCAGGGGGTTCTGCCTAGGAGGTGGTGGGGTTAACAGGGGGCGCTGTTAATTCCCTCCCAAAAACCACATATCCGCAAGCAATCCTTATCAAGCGACCGTGTGCCGCTTAAAGCATACAAGCCCCTAACCCCGAATCCCAAGGTGTCAGGCGACCCGTGCCGAAGGGATGAATGGCCTGGGGGGTGAAACAATTAGCCAGGTCGTTAACGGAGCCTGTGGAGGTTCCACAGAGTGAGGGCTGCTTCGGTAGCAAGCGGGTGGCAGGGGGTGGGACCCACAACACCCCAAGTGGTGCACATGTGGTGCAAGCGAATGGAAGTTGGGGTATTACTCGTAATACCCCCACAGAATCGAGGGACCGAGTGTATGGGTGAGCACACAAGTAAGTCTCGCATGGTACGCATGGTCGGTAGTGTTAGAATGACTGAAGTCTGGTGAGGCCTGGCAGGAGTGTCGGGGGGCAGATACCTCTGCGGCACCTCAGAAGTAGGGGACACGAAAGTCTCGCTGCGACTGGCAGGAGTGTCGGGGGGTTGATGCTTCTGCGGCACCTCAGAAATCGGAGACATGTAAGGTAGTGGTGTGACCCCGTCCCAGGATGGGGAGACCACCACATTGGCTGAGGACTACCTGGGCCTCGAAACGTCAATGGGTGGGTGCTACCGGCATAGTACCTTATGGAGTCCTATTGACAGTATCAAAGCCCGGGTAGGCGAGTGTTAGGCACGCTTGACGTGCCGGGTGTTCCACGTTGAAACGATGCACAGGAGGTGCACAGAGTGGATAAAAATGGGAGATGGGGGTATTACAACCCCCACTGAGTGAGTGACTGAATGTCAAAGAGAGTGGTGCACAAGTGGTGCAAGCGATTGGGACTGAATGTATGAGCGAGCACACAAGTTAGACTCGCATGGTACGTAGGGTCAGAGTGGCTGCTTAGGCAGTAGTGTGATCCGGCTGTCAGGGACGGAATGAGTGAAGTCTCGCTAGGCCTGGCAGGAGTGTCGGGGGGCAGATACCTCTGCGGCACCTCAGAAGTAGGGGACACGAAAGTCTCGCTATGACTGGCAGGAGTGTCGGGGGGTTGATGCCTCTGCGGCACCTCAGAAATAGGAGACATGAAAGGGTCTGCCTCGTGGCTGAGGTAGGAGCGGCATAGGAGCCACCAACCTAGGGTCGCCTCCGGCTTGGTAGACAAGTGGTGCCACCCTGTTGCAGGATGGGGTGAACACCACACTGAGTGAGGACTGCCTATGCTGTGAGATGGCGGCATGGGGTACCCCCTGCAAGGTACCCGTTATACCCTTGCAGTCATTCAAGCGGCATAGGTAGGTGAGTGTTGGGGCACATGTGGTGCCAGTGTGTCTTGTGCAAATGTGTTGCATGGGGAGTGTCGAAGAGTTGAGGCGCATACGTGCACTTGTGTACGTCATGGAGGGGGCGCAATGCCCAATAGTCATCCCCAGTATTGCTTAATTGCGGGCCGGGGAATGACTGGAGAGGAAGGAGTTGGTTTTAGTGGGTCAGGAGTGGTGATCCCATCCCCACACTACCTGGGTTCGCCTCCCAGGTGTCTGTTTGCAGATTTCCATTACCTTCGTTAAAAAAAAAAAAAAAAAAAAAAAAAACACCTCCGAAGAGGAGCAAACCCCTCCTTCGCTGTCAGCATACGACCATAGTTCCCACCGGGGTTGGCAACCAGATCTTCCCTAAGGTTTCTCGTATCCAGGCCAGCACCACGGGGAGGTAGGGATAGGAGTTGCTGGGTAAGGGACTGAGGACCGCGAAATGGGGTCTATTTTATTCCTTCAGGTACGCGAAGTCCCAACAAACATTGGAAGCTGAAGAAGAGCTTGTTTCATGGCAAATAAGCTTCTTCAGCTAAAAAAACTAACTTGTTCAGCTTAAATTGTTTGTTAGGGTACCAATGGTACGCTTTACCCAGCATTTGCCAAAGGCTTGTACATGCATACAAGTAGTCTATTAATGTCTCAAAACATGCTCAAATTTGCTATCTAGTTCCCACTGAAGAAATTTTGAAATCTCTTTAAATTTTACGTTTTTGCTTTTCTGAGAAGATTTTTGTACATGCGTCTATCTGTTCCTCAAAGGTCACTCCTGACGGAATCCATGTTTAAAAGTGCTCGCGTTTTTCAGGGGCACACCGCTCGATCTGGAGGCGGCGCATAACTGTCATTTTTGTTGATTTAGTTTTGCTGCGTCGCAGCATGCGTGAAAAAAAAAATGACAGTTGTGCGCCGCCTCCGTATCGAGTGGTGTGCCCCCGAAAACGCGAGCACTTTGAAACTAGGATTCCGTCAGAAGTGACGTTAAAATCAATTGTTTCTTCGAAACAAGTCAGAAAAATAAGCATATTTTAATATCATATCATTTGTTATAATATTTTAATATTAATATTTATGTTATAATATTTTCAAATTGAAGTGAATTTGTTTCAAATAACATACATTTTATTTCGTAATTTAAGAGATTCATTGATGGATTATAAAATACATATGTAACACGCCTGAATAACGCATATAAAGTAAATTTATAAACACTTCCGAAGGAAGGGTCAAAAACTCACGTACACATACACACACAGACATCACCTCGATTCATCGTGGGCCTTATATTATATAAAAAGTTTGTTTTGGAGTGAAGATATAGCCTTTACGTACACTTTGTATACGAGAAAGGCAGAAATCAGAGAAAATCACAAGAATACTCGAAGTAAATATTCCACAAATATTCATAGAAATGGCGACTTTGGCAGGTTTTGTTCTATTACTGTCAGGGGTTTTCTATACATAATTACGCTCAAATTTGGCGCAAACATTCTTTGCATATTAAATAATGTTGTGATCAAATTTCATAAATGACAATAATAGAACAAAACCTGCTAAAGCCGTCATTTCCCTACGAGTTTTTCGATGAAATTCTCAACAATTTTCCATGACAAATTCAGGAGAAATTATTGGTCTTATTCAGGTTTTTACAGCCAGTTTCCATTTTACAGGCATATATAGATGAAAATTCCGAAGAAATTCATGAGAATTTCCCTGCAAATTTTTTTAGATTTTTTTCGAAAAAAAAGTCCAGATGAATAAGTTTTGGAGATCAAAGATGTCACAAACCTCTATAACTCTATAGTCTACCGATCATAATCTGTCATTTCATAAAGTTAATTTATTTCATACCTCTGTGGTTGGTCACCGTTGTAGACATTGCCGGATGGACCCTACAGAACAAACACCCGAAAGCAGCTCACCCAGAATCAAGAAGAAACTTTTACCTGGCTCTTCACATAACTTTTGCGCCTGTTGACATAAAGTAAACAGAAGACGTCATAAAGACAAACTGCCCTGGTCTGGTTGTCCATTAGGCAAGTGGCGTTGGGTGCAACAAATAGCAGAATAGATCTCTGCTACCTAATCTTAATACAAACTGCGATTACCCGAGACACGCGAAAACCATTCAATAATGAGATCTACTGATGGGCCGCTTGTTACAAACAGTTACAAACACCGGCTATAAAATAAATGCGGTAGCTGCAGAACAGGTTTAGTCTCTAATCGCTATTCAAACGACAGTCGCGCGTGCTGATTCTAAAAGCAGCAACAATGCTGCTCAATCCGAGCAACCTCCTGTGGGCCGTGGCCACCGGGCTACTGATCTATCGCTGTTTTCGGTTCATGTTCGATCGACCACCAAACTTTCCCAGCGGTCCACCCCGGCTTCCGCTGCTCGGAAGCTATCTGATCATGCTGATGATCAACTATCGGCACCTGCACAAAGCCGCCCTGCGGCTGAGTCAGCTCTACCGGACCAAGATCCTGGGCATATATTTGGGAGACTATCCCTCGATTGTGGTGAACGATTTGGCCATCGCAAAGGAAGTCCTGTCCCGGACGGAATTCGATGGCCGTTCGGATCTGTTTCTGGCGCGCCTGCGGGAACGGAACTTTCGCAGGCGGGGCATATTTTTCACGCAAGGGCCACACTGGAAGGAGCAGAGGCGATTTGTGCTGAGGCATTTGCGGGACTATGGTTTCGGAAGGCGTTTCGAAGAATTGGAAGCGGAAACGCGGAACGAAATGATGACGCTGCTGGATGTGCTTCGATATGGGGCGAAATATGATCATGAACGGTTGTTCGCAAAGGACGGTTATGTGAATTGCCCAGACGTGTTTTACGGACTGCTGGGCAATGTGTATTTTCAAGTTTTCTGTGGAGAGCGGTTCCCGCGAAAGGATATGGCACTGTTATTTGAGTGAGTACTTAATCTAAATCAGTGGAAGCAAAACAGGGAATGTAGACAATTATTTCACATACACGCAGATACGAAATCCGATGACTTAAATTTCTAAGTTCTTTTAAAATGTGTGACCTTCCTTATGTCCAATAATCCACGTTATCACTAAGTTTAACTAACCTAGATCAAACAGAAAGGATCTTATAAAATATGTTCTGTTGTGGTACCTATAAATCTTCACACAGTACAACAGCTCATGCAAAGTAAGGCTCGCTCAAGCTTATCTTGTTTGAAGTCTTGTAATTATTAGGCATAACTTATTATATTTACCTGCATCTCGTGTTTGGTTTCTCTACCTTTTTTGCATTTTTTCCACAAAGATACAGAATCAGCTGTTGAGACTTGAGCTCGTTTTATAAATGCCAATACAATATTATCTTGGTCAAAAATGACCGAAATGGAAAGTATAAAAAAATAAGTAATAAGTTGAATCATATTTATAGTAGAGAGGTGCGCAGTCGTACGGAAAACAGCCAACTTTACCCAATCAAGTTTTCCAAACTGTTGTGGGACATTAATCAACTGAGATCGAAGTGTGCGTCGATCGCAACCGGTCGCATGTTTCGCTGTCAAGCGATTACTTTTTGTGATATCCCTTTCAGCTGAAACTTTAATTTCATCTACTGATTTACTTGTGCAAGCAAGCAGAGAGATAAGGCCGGCGCACAATGGATCCGGAAAGTAATCCGGAAATTTGACAACTAGTTTGAATTCATGCATTCAAACGTACCGACGCATAATGCATCCGGAATAAGTTTGCGGATTGTACTAAACGCATAAGTAAACCGCAAACCTGTCCGCACCATTTGAACAATCTCAAACTTTGCGGACAGGCTTGCCTCAAAAAATAAACAAATCGCGAGAAAATTATGATTAATTTTCACTTCCACTGGAAAATGCAAAGAATTTACATTGGAAATTTAAAAGAGATAAAACTCAAATGAATATGTTGAATTTCTATGGGAAAATGTAAGTATGTTTCTAAGGAAGTTATACAGAGTTGCAACGGGTAATTCAAAAGAATATCCTCGGAAAACTCTAAGGAAATTTCCTGGGAAATTGTAAGAAATGTTCGTGGAAAATATTGTAAGAATTTTTCAGGGGAAATTGTAAAGAACTTCCATACGAAATTGCGAGGAATTTAAACGGGAAATGAAAGGAATTTCTTCGGGCATTTTTAAGAATTTTCTGTTAGCATTTGATGGGGATTTCCATCGAAAATTGTTAGGTATTTCTATTGGAAATTTCCATAGACATTATTTAAATAATACCAATGGCAAATTACAAGGGATCTCTATTGAAAATAGAAAAGAATTTTTAAAGAAAATTATATGGGATTTTATGGGAAATTGTTAGGAATTTCCATGAGAAACTGTTATGGGATTTTTCATGAAAATATTTGCGGAATGTCCATAGAAAACCATGAACGGAGAGGAACTTCCATGAGAAACCATGGAGAATTGTATGGAATTTCCATTGAAATTTCTAGAGGAATTTCTATAAGAACATTTGAGGGATTTCAATTGGCAAACTGCTTGTAAATTTGTGACGAATTTCAATGGGAAATTCTAAAGAATTTTATGACAATGTGTAAGGACTATCCATGAGAAACTGTTGGGAATACCAAAAGTAAACTGTTAAAAGTTTCGTAGGGCAATTCGAAGAAATTTTCATGTCAAATTGTGAACGTAATTGTTAGAAACTGTTAGGAAATTTCATGGAAAATTGTTAAGAACATCAATGGGAAATTGAAACAAATTTCCAAAAGGAATTGCAAGAAATTACTAGTAGAAACTGTTAGCGTTTCTCATGGGAAACTGTAAGGGGTTTGCATGGGAAATCATGAGGAATTTCCATAAGAAATTGTAAAAAATTTCAATTGGAAATTTTAACGAATGTCCATTGAAAATTGAAAGATATTTCAACGGAAATTCCAAAGAAGTTTCACAAGACATTTTTATAGATTTTCATTGGAAATAGCAAAGAAATTTACAAGGTGAATAGTAAGGAATTTGACGTGCCTCCTGGAATTCCTCCGGAAGTGCTTCCAAGAATTTCTCCGGAAGTTCCTCTCAAAATTCCTCTAAAAGTTCCTCCGCAAATTCTTCCAGAAGGTCCTCCAAGAATTATTCTGTTAATTCTTCCAAGAAATTCCAAGAATTCCTCCGGAAGTTCCTCCAGGAGTTCCGCCCGAAGATCATCCAGGAAATTCCCTGTAAGTTCCTCCAGGAATTCCCCCAGAAATTCTTCCAGGAATTCCCCCAGAAATTCCTCCAGGAATTACCCCGGAATTTCCTCCGAAAATACCTAGAAAATGACCTTCGGAAGTTTCTACAGGGAATCCTCCAGAAATTTGTTCAGGAATTAGAAATTCCTCCAGAAGTGCTTCCAGAAAATTCCTCCGTAAGTCCCTCTAGGAGCTCCCCCTAAAGATCCTCCCGGATTTCCCTGGAAGATTCCTCCATGAATTCCCCCGGAGCTTCCTCCAGGAATTCCTCCAAAAATTCCTTAAAAATTCCCTAGGGTATTTCTATAGGGGGTCCTCCAAAAAATTGTACAGGAATTCCTTAGAAAGCTTCTACAATTTTTTTGGAAAATCCTCCAAACATTCCTCTGCAAGTTCATCCAGGAATTCCTCCGGTAATTCCTCCGGAAGTTCCCAGGAATTCATCCGTAAATGCTTCCAGGAGTTCTCCTAAGTTCCTCCAAAAATTCCTCATGAAGTTCCGCCATGAATTCCTCGGAAGTTCATCCAGGAATTTGTCCTGAAGTTCCTCAGGAATTCGTCCGGAAGTTCCTCCAGGAATTTCTCAGGAAGTTCCTCAGGAATTCATCTGGAAGTTCGTCCAGAAATTCGTCCGGAAGTCTCTCCAGGAATTCGTCCGGAAGTTCCTCCAGGAATTCTTTCAGAAGTTCCTCCAGGAATTCGTCCGGAAGTTCTTCCAAGAATTTGTCCGGAGGTTCCTAAAGGAATTCGTTCGGAAGTTCCTCCAGGAATTCGTAAGGAAGTTCCTTCAGGAATTCGTTCGGAAGTTCCTCCAGGAAGTTCTTCCAGGGAATCCTCCGGAAGTTCCTCCAGCAATTCCTCCGGAAGTTTCACAAGGAATTCCTCCTCGGAGTTTCTCCAGAAGCTCCCTCAGAGTTTTCAGGATTTTTCTGAAAGTTCCTCAAATAATTCCTCCAGGAACTCGTCATATATTTCCTTTGGAAGTTTCTACAGTGAATCCTCAGGGAACTTCCTACAAGAATTCCTCTGGAAATTCCTCCAGGAATTTATCCGGAAGTTTCTCCAGAAATTCCTCAAGGAATTTCGGAGAAATTCCTCAAGGAGCTTCGGAAGAATTATTAAAAGAAATTCCGGAGAAATTACTGAAGGAAATTGTGGAGGATTTCCTGAAGAAACATCCGGGAAAATTTCTGAAGGAACTTTCGGAAGAATTCCTGAAGGAACTACTGGAAGAATTCCTGAATGAACTTTCCGGGGAATTCCTGGAGAAACATCCGAAAGAATTCCTGAAGGAACTTCCGGAGAAATTCATGAAGGAACCTCCGGAGAAACTCCTGAAGGAACTTCTGAAAAATTCCTGAAGGAATTTTTGGAGGAATTCCTGACAGAACTTCCGAAGTAATTCCTGGAGGAACTTCCGGATGAATTCCTAGAGGAGTTTCCAGAACATTTTCCGAATGATTTTTTGTAGAAAATTTCCGAAAGAATTTCTGTAGCTGGAGGAGTCCCTATAGAAACTTCAGAAGGACATTTTTGTGGAATTTTTAGAAGAATTCCTGGAGAAACTTCAAGAGGAATTCTTAGAAACTTCCGAAGGAATTTCTGGGGGAATTCTTGGAGGCAGTTACAGGGGAATTCCTGGAGGGACTCCGGGAGGAATTTTTAGAGGAATTTTCGGAGGATTTTCCGAATGATTTTTTGCAGAAACTTCCGAAAGAATTCCTGTAGAAATTTCTGGAGGAATCCCTGTAGAAACTTCGGAATAAATTTTTGAGGAATTTCTAGAGGAATTTCTGGAGGAATTTCCGGAGGAACTTCCGAAAATTTCTATAGGATTCTTTATAAAAACTTGCGAAGTTAATGTTTGTGGAATTTCTGGGGGAATTCCTTGAGGTACTTCCAGGGGAATTACTGGAGAAACTGGGGGGAGGAACTGCTGGAGAAACTTCCAGAGGAAATGTTTGAGGAATTTCTGGGGGAATTCTTGGAGGCAGTTCCAGGGAATTCCTGGAGGGTCTCCCGGATGATTTTAGAGGAATTCTCGAAGAATTTTCCGATTGTTTTTTTTTGTATTTTTTTAGGAATTTTTGAAAGAATTCCTGGAAGAACTTCCGGAGGATTTTCTGGAGGAACTTCCGAAAATTTCCGAAGGATTTTTATAAAAACTTCCGAAGTTCATGTTTGAGGAATTTCTGGGAATTCCTGGAGGTACTTGCCGGGGAATTACTGGAGGAACTTCGAGAGGAACTGCTATAGAAACTTTGGAGAAACTTCCGGAAGAATTTCTGGAGGAGCTTCCGAAGCAATTTCTGGAGGAACTTCCGGAGCAATTCTCAGGTGAACTTCCAGAGCAATCCTTGGAGGATCTTCCGGAGCATTTCATGGGGAATTCTGGAGTTTCTGAAAGAACTTCCTGAGGAATTCCTAGTGGACTTTTCGGAGGATTTTCTTAATGATTTTTTGTAATAACTTCCGAAGGAAATGTAGAAATTTCCAGAGGACTCCTATAGAAACTTCTAAAGGAAATTTTTTGAGTCATTTTAAAAAATTTCTGAAGGAACTTCAGAGGAATTCTTGGAGAAACTTCTCGAGGTATTCTTGAAGGAATTTCCGAAGAAATTTTAAATAAACTATTTATAATTCAAGTGGAAATTTCTGACGGAAATTTCCACTTGAATTATATTCCTGAGGCACTTCCAGAGTAATTGTTAGAGGAACTTCTAGAAGAATTTAAGGAGAAACTTCTGGATAAACTCTCGAAGGAATTTCTGGAGGATTTTGTGGAGAATCTCCTGGAGAAACTGCTGAAGGAATTTCTGGAGAAAGCTTCAGGAGAATATCTTGAGGTACTTTCGGAGGAAGTCTATACGAGGATTTTATGAAGGAATTCCTGGAGGAGCTTGCGGAGGAATTCTCGGAGGAATTTCTCAAGAAATTCCTGGAATGACTTAATGGGGAAACTTGCCCAGGAATTACCTGAACCAATCACGATTTTACGATTTTACGATTTTCACGATCATCCATCCTCCAATGTCGAAAAATTCAGTTTTAATTCTCCTTCAAATTTTATGAACACTTCAACAACTTGTCTAAATAAATATAAGCTTAAAATCTCGAGCGCCAGAGATACATAGGGGCACAGCAGTTATTTTCGTCTGTTCGTCATAGTCTCGAAAACCAATAAAACAGACTCTTTTTTGTAAAACTCATATGTACCAAATCGTAAGGTCAGGAGAAACGTTCTGCTATAGTGGATTTCTAGCAAATGTACGTTGCTTTCGTTGTTTTTAGCCCCTACGACGATGGACGGAAATACATGCCGTGTCCCTATATCCATTCTGTAATAACTTATTTGGAACCCAACTGCGACAAGAAAATGTTAACTGCTCAACTGTCAAAAACCGTATGCATTGTGGGTTGCTTATCCGTTTTTGCGTACGTTTTTGTATTTTAGTACAAAACGTATCAAACGGATTACAAAAACATACTCAAACGCAAACGCAACGTATCCATTGTGCTCCGGCCTTTAACTCTGATTGTTTTCTGGTGCAGTGATTTACAATGTGTATTGCTATCAAAAGTTAGGAAATTATAGTGATTATGTTGGCGCGTATAATTTCCACGTTCATTCCTACATTGAACACCGTACTGTTAAGAACGTTTTGCTTAATAAACTTTTAATCCGTAAATAAAACCTGACTTCATTCGGAGTTCCGACTCGTCCCTCAAGAGGTTATGGGCACCACCGCGAAAGACGTGACCTGCAACATCCCGTTATTACGAGGAAGTGGAGCAGATTTCCAAAACTGGAGCTATCGAGTGAAGGTATACCGCGAAGCGAAATGGCGTTACGGATGTTTTGACCGGAGTGGCTCCGGTAGCAGCAGAAGATAAAGCCAAGTTCGAAGAGAAAGACCGGATTGAAAAAGCGTAGCTGGTGGGGTGTGTATCGGGTGAGTGTCTCGAAATCGTTCGAGAGAAGACGACCACTAAGGATATATGGGCCAGCTTAGAGACGACATATGCAAAGAAATCCGTGGCAAGCCAAACAATCATTCGGAAGCAGTTGGCTCGTTTAGGGATGAAGGAAGGTGCCGATATGAGGACACAGCTGTTGGAATTTGATGGACTGGTAAGAAGATTGAAGACCGCTGGTGCGACGATGGCTGCAAGTGATCTGGTATCGCAACTATTTTTAACCCTGCCAGACTCTTTTGACCCTCTAATCACGGCCTTGGAGAATATAGCGGAAGAAGAATTAAACTTGGATCTCGTCAAGCAACGTCTGTTGGCCAAGGAAAGCAAACGATCCGATGAGCAAGGTGATTTCTTTGAAGACAAGTATGCAGCTTTCACCAGTGACTCGAAGTGACTCGAAGAAGAAAATCCTCGGAAAGTACCATCGATGTGGTCGCCGGGGACATATGAAGAAAGATTGCCGCCAACGGGAAGCCAATTCAGCGAAGAAGAGTGCCGTGAGTTTCTTGGCTGATGCCAATGTTGCGGAGAAGAGGCCAGGACGCATCGTATTCAAGCTCGATTTCGGGTGCAATGACCATTTGGTATGTGACAAGACCGTATTCATTCACTATTCTGAAGAATTTGTCAAATCCTGTGGAGATCAAGGTTGCTAAGGAAGGAGAAGCAATGATCGCTGGTCAAATTGGTAAAATTAAGGGCGTGACAACAGCAACAAGGGCGTGACATTCAACATCAAAAACGTGATTTACGTCCTTGAACTACGTGAAAATCTCATGTCGGTCAAGAAAATGACAAATACAGATATATTTGTGCTTTTTTCGAGAACGTAGCAGTGTTGAAGAAGGCCGGAAAAGCTGTTGGCTACTGGACACCTCTGTAGTAATTTGTATTAACTCGATATGTCGTTTCAAGAAGTTCAAGCAAACCTTTGTGAGGCAGGAATTGGAAACTTATGGCTCCGTCGACTCGGGCATATTGGGCATATCTTAGCCAGGAAAGGTATGCTGAAAGGTATGCATGAAAAATCAAGTAAGATCGATTTTTGTAACACCTGTGTACAAGCTAAGCAATGCCGAAAACCGTTTAATGGTACGAAAATTAGGGCCAACCGGCCATTGGAGCGTATCCACTCGGATGTATGCGGACCCATTGATCCACCACAGTGGCGTAGCCTGAAAATTGGTCTGGGGAAGGGGCTGGGGTTTTCCGAATATTTTTTCGAAAAAAAAAATTTTCTTCCAAAAATTTTGTTTTTGGGGGGGAGGGTTATGCCCAAAACCACCCCCGTGGCTACGCCACTGATCCAACAGCATGGGATGGTTCTCGATACTTTGTGAGTTTCATCGATGACTACACTCATTTCTCCATGATTTACTTGTTGAAGAAAGTCTGGCGTGTTCGACAGTGCGAGTGTTACTGCCATGTTCGGGAAGTCTATTTCGAGGATGATTGTTGATCAAGGAACGGAGTACTGTTCTGCAAATCAAATGGAGTACTACAAGCAAAACGGGATCCAACTGGAGGCTACGGTTGCTTATAGTCCCCAACAAAATGGTGTAGCGGAGAGGTTCAACCGAACCTTGATTGAGAAAGTTCGCTCCGTGCTCATTCAATCGAAGGCGCCGAAGCGTTTGTGGTCAGAAGCAGTTCTAGCGTGCGTTTACTTGATGAACCGAAGTCCAACAAGCGCGCTGCCTTCTGTTGTCACCCCTGCTGAGGTGTGGTTCGGTCGTATACTGGATCTGGAGAAAATACGTGTGTTTGGCTGTACGAGTTTCGTTTGGACCCCAAGCAGAAAAGACGTAAGTTAGATGCCACTAGTAAAGAGATGCTCCCAATGGATACCGTGTGTTGGACCCGGTGACTCGAAAAGTTATGAATCAAGCTTCCCCTACGATAAGATGCAGCAGGAAGATGATGTGCTTTTGACTGTTCATCTTCCCCTCGAGCAAGAGGGGGATACAACCAGCCAAGCTTTGAAAACAAGAACGCCGTTGATGAATAAGCCCCCGGGATGATCAAGCTTAAAATTAACCTGAAATCAGTCAAATTGAAGAATTAATTGATGATGTTGACGAACCAGAAAACGCGCTCCCTTCGCCCACAGAAAGCCACGAAATTCCCAGTGAATTGTTGTCGAGGCATAGCGGACAAGAGCGCAGGCTCCTCCCCGGTAAGTTATACGATTACTTTATCGGTTATAGAGCTGTTTCTGGTGATAAACTAACCGAACGACCTAACCGGACCAAATGGAAGGCAGCCATACGAGATGAATTACGTTCCATGGAGCAGAACAAGGACTGGCGATTTTCAAGTTGGCCCAAGGGAGTGAAATCGCTGAAGATAAAATGAGTGTTCCGGCTGAAAGACGATGCAACCGGAAATACAGCGAAGTATAAAGCAAGGCTTTAAATGATTTTTTGCAGAAGGCTGGCGTTGACTACAAAGGAAACTTGCTCCAGTTGCAAGACTTGTCACTATCAGGACTGTACTCGCAGCTGGTGTTCAGTGAGATTCCTCTTCCATCAAATGGCCGTCAAGACAGCGTTCCTGCATGGAGAGCTGAAAGAAGAATTATACATGGTGATTGCGGATGGCGTCGCAGCTCCTCCCAATACAGTGTGCCGTTTGTTCAAATCACTGTATAGATTGGAGCAATCTCAAGGTGCTGGAACAAAAGTTCAACAACCGTCTATTGAATTTGGGATTCCAGCGATCACAACATTACTGCCTATGCCTATGTACGTATACAACCAGGAGATGAAGTCTACATCATACTCTATGTGGACGATTTGCTAATAGCTGGGAGAAAGCTGGAAACGATAGAGAAACTGAAGAAAGCATTAAGTTCAACGTTTTTCATGACAGACTGCGGAGAAGTCAGTCGTTTCTTGGGTATGAAGCTGGAGTAGGACCACACGAAAAATTCAATGAGCCTTTGACAGAAAGCGAACATGGAAAAACTGTTGGTGCGCTACAATATGGTGGATTGTAACCCTACCAAGACGCCTATGGATAAGAGCCTGCGTGCTTCGCGAGATGGTGAAACAAGCAAGGAACCGTACCGCGAGCTTCTGGGTACAATCATGTACATAATGCTGTGCACCAGACCCGATCTGTGTTATCCCGTCGGATTCCTGGGCCGTTACCAACAAAATTCAACAATAACTGATTGGCAGTGCCACAAGCGAGTTGTACGATACCTGAAAGGAACGAAAGCGAAGCATCTGAAATACATTCGTGATGACTCAGCTGAACCGTTGGTCGGATATGCTGACGCCGACTGGGCATCGGATACAGCAGACAGGAAGTCATTCAGCGGTTATTTGTTCACGGTATTCGGTAACGCTGTGTCATGGTCGAGTAAGAAGCAGGTGACAGTTGCCACATCTTCAAGTGAAGCAGAATACGTGTCCCTTAGTTCTGCTGTCTCAGAAGCTATCTGGCTTTCAGAAATGATGGATCCAGTCTCAATATACAAGATCCAGTCTCAATATACAAGGATAACCAAGGAGCGATAGGCATGGCAAACAATTGCGAAAACAAACGATCAAAGCACATAGATATCAAGCATCACTTTATTAGAGATCATATTGCGAATGATCGAATAGTATTGAAGTATGTGCGAACCGAGGACCAGTTAGCGGATCTGTTTACCAAACCGGTAGACGCTATACATCTCCAGAAACTGTGCCAAGGTGTCGGATTATCCGATTGAGTGTTGGCGCAATAATCAATCGGTCGTAGCGCTGTTACGTTGTTATGGGAGCTACATAGCAACACAAGTAGCTTGTTAGGAAACATAATTTTCACGTTCATTCCTACATTGAACACCGTACTGTTAAGAACGTTTTGCTTAATAAACTTTTAATCCGTTAAATAAAACCTGACTTCATTCGGAGTTCCGACTCGTCTCTCAAGAGATTATGTATTAGAGTGGGGCGCAGTTGTATGGAAAAACGCAAGCTTGAGATCAAGGTTTTTCTGAATCGTTTTGGAACCCCAATCAACTGTGCAAAATATGGACTCGATTGGTTGCAACCTCGCATGCCGCATCGCGTTTTAAATTTACATGGGGATTAGTATGGGAAAACGAACTTTTTAACATATTTGCTCTTAGCGGCTTCAATTTATCATCAATCACGTGACTCAATACGTTAGCACATAGTCTGGAAGATGCCGAAAGACTTTTCCGAAGAAGGTACGTAGCTGGAAGGTCTACAAAAATGTTATTACGTTTCGAAAATTGATTGCTCAAACCATATGCTAGAAATCAATGTTTCTGCCAACACTACCGGACAACCTATGGTTATCGAAGGGCAAAATCCATCTTCCTTCTTATCGGATTTTTTTCCTCTAAAGCCCTATAAGATCTTTTTTTTTTTAAATAACACTCAGGTAAATTATTGATCTACGTAGTACAGCAAATCTGGCAGAATAAACGATTTTTTGCATATGGTTTGAACACTCAATGTTCCAAGCGTTATAACTTTTTCGTGGACGTTCCAGCAACGTGCCTTCTTCAACAAAGTTTTTCGTTATCCTTTGCATTATACTTTAACGCAATGTGCCACTTGGTTTACGATGAACTGAAACCTCTAGTAGAAGAAATGCAAAAATATACGTTCTCTCCTTTCGAGAGGCCCAGGAAGCCTCCTTTCGAGAGGCCCGGAAGCCTCCTTTCAAGAGGCCAGGAAGCCTCCTTTCAAGAGGCCAGGAAGCCTCCTTTCAAGAGGCCAGAAGCCTCCTTTCAAGAGGCCCGGAAGCCTCCTTTCAAGAGGCTCAGCCTGCTTTCAAGAGGCCCAGAAGCCTCCTTTCAAGAGGCTCAGGATGCTCCCTTTCAAGAGGCTCCAGGAAGCCTCCCTTTCAAGAGGCTCGGATGCCTCCTTTCAAGAGGCTCAGATGCCTCCTTTCAAGAGCTCAGATGCTCCCTTTCAAAGGCTCAGGAAGCCTCCTTTCAAGAGGCTCAGAAGCCTCCTTTCAAGAGGCTCAGAGCCTCCTTTCAAGAGGCTCAGAAGCCTCCTTTCAAGAAGCTCAGAGCCTCCTTTCCAAGAAGAGCTCAAGCCTCCTTTCAAGAGGCTCAGAGCCTCCTTTCAAGAGGCTCCAAGCCTCCCTTTCAAGAGGCTCAGGAAGCCTCCCTTTCAAGAGGCTCAAAGCCTCCTTTCAAGAGCTCAGAAGCCTCCTTTCAAGAGGCTCAAGCCTCCTTTCAAGAGCTCAGAAGCCTCCTTTCAAGAGGCTCGGAAGCCTCCTTTCAAGAGGCTCAGAAGCCTCCTTTCAAGAGCTCAGAAGCCTCCTTTCCAAGAGCTCAGAGCCTCCTTTCAAGAGGCTCAGGAAGCCTCCTTTCAAGAGCTCAGAAGCCTCCTTTCAAGAGGCTCAGAGCCTCCTCCTTTCAAGAGGCTCAGAGCCTCCTTTCCAAGAGCTCAAGCCTCCTTTCAAGAGGCTCAGAGCCTCCTTTCAAGAGGCTCAGAAGCCTCCTTTCAAGAGCTCAAGCCTCCTTTCAAGAGCTCGGAAGCCTCCTTTCAAGAGGCTCAAGCCTCCTTTCAAGAGGCTCAAGCCTCCTTTCAAGAGGCTCGGAAGTCTCCTTTCAAGAGGCTCAAGCCTCCTTTCAAGAGGCTCCAGGAAGCCTCCTTTCAAGAGGCTCAGAAGCCTCCTTTCAAGAGAGCTCAGAAGCCTCCTTTCAAGAGGCTCCAGAAGCCTCCTTTCAAGAGCTCCAGAAGCCTCCTTTCAAGAGCTCAGAAGCCTCCTTTCAAGAGGCTCAGGAAGCCTCCTTTCAAGAGGCTCAGAAGTCTCCTTTCAAGAGGCTCAGGAAGCCTCCTTTCAAGAGGCTCAAGCCTCCTTCCAAGACTCAGGAAGCCTCCTTCCAAGAGGCTCGGAAGCCTCCTTCCAAGAGGCTCGGAAGCCTCCTTCCAAGAGGCTCGGAAGCCTCCTTCCAAGAGGCCCGGAAGCCTCCTTTCAAGAGGCTCGGATGCTCCCTTTCAAGAGGCTCGGATGCTCCCTTTCAAGAGGCTCGGAGGCCTCCTTTCAAGAGGCTCGGATGCTCCCTTTCAAGAGGCTCGGATGCTCCCTTTCAAGAGGGAGCCTCATTTCTAGAGACTCGGAAGCCTCATTTCTAGAGACTCAGGAAGCCTCATTTCTAGAGACTCGGAAGCCTCATTTCTAGAGACTCAGAGCCTCCTTTCAAGAGTCTCAGAGCCTCCTTTCAAGAGGCTCAGGAAGCCTCCTTTCAAGAGGCTCAGGAAGCCTCCTTTCAAGAGGCTCAGAGCCTCCTTTCAAGAGGCTCAGAAGCCTACTTTCAAGAGGCTCAGGAAGCCTCCTTTCAAGAGGCTCAGAAGCCTTCTTTCAAGAGGCTCAGGCCTCCTTTCAAGAGGCTCAGAAGCCCTTCTTTCAAGAGGCTCCAGAAGCCTCCTTTCAAGAGGCTCGGAAGCCTCCTTTCAAGAGGCCTGGAAGCCTCCTTTCAAGAGGCTCAAGCCTCCTTTCAAGAGGCTCAGAAGCCTCCTTTCAAGAGCTGGAAGCCTCCTTTCAAGAGGCCAGGAAGCCTCCTTTCAAGAGGCCCGGAAGCCTCCTTTCAAGAGGCCAGAAGCCTCCTTTCAAGAGGCCGGACGCCTCCTTTCAAGAGGCCAGACGCCTCCTTTCAAGAGGCCCAGAAGCCCTACTTTCAAGAGGCCAGGCCTCCTTTCAAGAGACCAGGAAGCCTCCTTTCAAGAGACCCGGAAGCCTCCTTTCAAGAGGCCGGAAGTCTCCTTTCAAGAGGCCCGGAAGCCTCCTTTCAAGAGGCCAGGAAGCCTCCTTTCAAGAGGCCAGGAAGCCTCCTTTCAAGAGGCCCAGGAAGCCTCCTTTCAAGAGGCCCGGAAGCCTCCTTTCAAGAGCCAGGAAGCCTCCTTTCATTTCAAGAGGCCCGGAAGCCTCCTTTCATTTCAAGAGGCCCAGGAAGCCTCCTTTCAAGAGGCCAGGAAGCCTCCTTTCAAGAGGCTCAGAGCCTCCTTTCAAGAGGCCAGGAAGCCTCCATCCAAAAGGCCCGGAAGCCTCCTTCCAAAAGGCCGGAAGCCTCCTTTCGAGAGGCCAGGAAGCCTCCTTTCGAGGAGGCCCAGGAAGCCTCCTTTCGAGAGGCCCGGAAGCCTCCTTTCAAGAGGCCCGGAAGTCTCCTTTCAAGAGGCCAGGAAGCCTCCTTTCAAGAGGCCAGGAAGCCTCCTTTCAAGAGGCCAGGCTTCCTTTCAAGAGGCCCAGGAAGCCTCCTTTCAAGAGGCCAGGAAGCCTCCTTTCAAGTGGCCTGGAAGCCTCCTTTCAAGTGGCCCGGAAGCCTCCTTTCAAGAGTCCCGGAAGCCTCCTTTCAAGAAGCCAGGAAGCCTCCTTTCAAGAAGGCAGGAGGCCTCCGTTCGAGAGGCCTGGAAGCATCCTTTCCTTTCAAGAGGCCAGGAAGCCTCCTTTCAAGAGGCCTGGAAGCCTCCTTTCAAGAGGCCCGGAAGCCTCCTTTCAAGAGGCCAGGAAGCCTCCTTTCAAGAGGCCAGAGCCTCCTTTCAAGAGGCCAAGAAACCTCCTTTCAAGAGGCCAGGAAGCCTACTTTCACGAGGCCCGGAAACATCCTTTCAAGAGGCCAGGAAGCCTCCTTTTGAGAGGCCAGGAAGCCTCCTTTCGAGAGGCCAGGAAGCCTCCTTTCAAGAGGCCAGGAAGCCTCCTTTCAAGAGGCTGAAGCCTGCTTTCAAAGGCCCGGAAGCCTCCTTTCAAGAGGCCAGGAAGCCTCCTTTCCAAGAGGCCAGGAAGCCTCCTTTCAAGAGGCCAGAGCCTCCTTTCAAGAGGCCTGAAGCCTCCTTTCAAGAGGCCAGAAGCCTCCTTTCAAGAGGCTGAAGCCTCCTTTCAAGAGGCCAGAAGCCTCCTTTCAAGGCCAAGAGTCCTTTTAAGTGGCTCTAAAGCCGCCTTTCAAAATGCTTGGAAGCCTCTCTTCAAGAGCTCGGAATAGTCAAAACTTTAGCCAGCTTTATGGAAAGTCATATATACTATTGATTTACAGTTCCATTTTTCAAATGGTCGGGGTTCAGCCAAAACACACCAAGCGCCAATGAAAAATTACCCATTTTGTTTGCATAAGTTTTCCTGTAGCAGATCCAATTGAATACAAATCTTATTGGATATCCTTCCACCCTATAACTGAGGATATCCATCAACAAATGTACGAATGAATTGATATGAACAAAGTGACACAAGTCAGTCAAAAAGGCGCATGGTGCGGTTTCGCTGACCCCCGACCCCGATCTTATGAGTTACATTTATTTTCATTTACAGCAAAAAAATAGGGGGTACCTCAAATAATTCAAATCTGCGAAGGGGTACCTCTCAAGAAAAAGGTTGAGAACCGCTGTTACAGACGGAAGCGGAGACAACAGTCCCGCCTCAAGAAACACGTAAGTTCTATCAAACTCAAAATAATCCACACGTTAATGCTACCTGGAAATACACGTAGATGGTTGAAAATGAACTTTTCTGCAAGTTCATCTGCAGAAGGTAACAATCATGAAGTATTTGATGTATACTAAATGAGCCATCGGTGGCTTTTACTGCGGTCACCTGGTCACTTCTACGTGAAAATCCCATGATGGCTTGAAGTTCATTTTGATAGCTAAACTTTGTTCATTTCATGTTTGTTGTGGAAAATATCACAAGTTTGATCATAAAACAGATTATTACGGTACGCTGCTAGTCAGATGACGATTCATTCGAGCATGTTGGTGACTAAAGATCGGCACAGGTAAAACATATTATTTTATTATTGCAATCAAATAAATAAGATTTTATTGCAGGATTTATTGCAGCCAGATTATCAATTTATCAGCTTCCCATGAGCTACTCTACCGGGGCTGTATGACTAGCGAGATAAAAAGAAGCAATCTAGTTGCGAATTATTTTTGCGGCTGTTCCAATCCACATTCCTTTGGCAGTATTTGTTCCTATAATTTATTATTGAGCAATAAATTGTATTTTGAGCATTGTTTCAATAATTTTGAAGGCCTTAATTTTATTTCTACGTATTAGCATTGAAAACAATCTCAAAGTATAAATGAAGCTGATAAAAATCAACGAGTAGTACCATGGATTTTAAACATGTTTAATATGATTTTCATCACAACACTAATTAACATCTACCAAAACATATAGTGGAATCTACCGAGAAGTCACGTAGCTATTACGTGACACATCAGTAGATCGAGTATTCATGAGTTCATTTGTAGTCACCTACGTTCCACGTAGCCCTTACGTGAAAAGTGTGATGGAAAAAAGTCACATATGTTTTCACGTAGCATTAACGTTTGTATTATTTTGAGTGTAGAAGCTCAACGCATCCCGCAAAGGCTTCGTTCCGCGAGGCGAAATGTGCCGGGATAAGGATGGGAGTGTAAAGTTCAAAGGAAAACGCACTGGTCTGGTCAACAGTTGCTACAGAAGAGAGCATCTATATTTATTTTACCCAACAGCAAACTTCTCATGTTTATGTACAAGTGTTTCTTATATAGGTACCTAGATTTATTTATCAGGACTATGACAATTCTTATCTGTCAATTATCTGAACTATAGGGATTGGAATCTGAACACGCTAAACATTATTTATTCTTTCTCGAGTATATGACAGAGAGCATTTTGACGGACGAACGTGTGGTGATCGCAAGGTGGAAGCAGCACTATGAGGAACATTTGAATGGCGCTGAGAGTACGGGCAGTGAAAGTCAAGGGAGCGGAGGAAATGACTACGTCAGTTCAGCGGACGATGGAAGCTAGCCACTTGCCTGCACAAACTGATAGTCAGAATCTGTGAAACTGAACAGCTACCGGAAGAATGGAAATAAGGGGTTATATGCCCCGGCAGAAAGCTGGAGTATGAGAACTTTCGAGCGATCACCATCCTTAATGCCGCCTACAAAGTGATATCCCAGATAATCTTCCGTCGTCTGTCACCATTAGTGAACGAGTTCGTGGGAAGTTATCAAGCCGGCTTCGTTGACGGCCGCTCGACAACGGACCAGATCTTTACTGTACAGCAAATCCTTCAAAAATGCCGTGAATACCAGGTCCCAACGCACCATCTGTTCGTTGATTTCAAGGCGGCATACGACAGTATAGACCGCGTAGAGCTATGGAAAATTATGGACGAGAACAGGGAAGCTTACCAGACTGATCAAAGCAACGGTGGATGTTGTGCAAAACTGTGCTTGAAGATTTCGGGCGAACGCTCCAGTTCGTTCGAATCGCGCCGGGGACTAAGACAAGGTGATGGACTTTCGTGCCTGTTGTTCAACATTGCGCTAGAAGGTGTCATGCGGAGAGCCGGGTGTAACAGCCGGGGTACGATTTTCAACAGATCCAGTCAATTTATTTGCTTCGCGGATGACATGGACATTGTCGGCCGAACATTTGCAAAGGTGGCAGAACTGTACACCCGCCTGAAACGTGAAGCAACAAAAGTTGGACTGGTGGTGAATGCGTCAAAGACAAAGTACATGCTTGTGGGCGGAACCGAGCGTGAAAGGGCCGCCTGGGAAGCAGTGTTACGATAGACGGGGATACCTTCCAGGTGGTCGATGAATTTGTCTACCTCGGATCCTTGCTAACGGCTGACAACATCGTTAGTCGTGAAATACGAAGGCGCATCATCTGTGGAAGTCGAGTCTACTGCGGGCTCCAGAAGAAACTGCGGTAAAAAAGATTCGCCACCGCACCAAATGTGTCTTGTACAAGACGTTAATAAGAACGGTTGTCCTCTACAGACATGAAACATGGACAATGCTCGAGGAGGACTTGCAAGCACTCGGAGTATTCGAGAGACGGGAGCTTAGGACCCTCTTTGGCGGTGTGCAAGAAGACGATGTGTGGCGGCAAAGAATGAACCACAGGCTCGCCCAGCTCTACGATGAACCCAGTATCCAGAAGGTAGCTAAAGTCGGAAGGGCACGATCGGCAGGACATGTTGCAAGAATTCCGGACAGCAACCCTGCAAAGATGGTGTTCTCTTCCAATCCGGCAGGTACGAGACGGCGTGGAGCGCAGCGAGCGAGGTGGGCGAGGTGGTGCAAAACGAGTTGACGAGCGTGGCGCCAAATTGTTGATTTAGTGTTATCTGTTCAAATGTAGACTAAATAAATTAAATGAATGAAGATCAGAAGACAATAACGAAGTGTTGAGTTCGTGCAGTACGCTGTGAATGAACTATAACTTAAATGTGTTTTGGGTTATTCATTGTCATGCCGGAAATAGATCCTAAATCCAATGATTAATATTTATTTCAACGCTGTTTGGCATATTTTCAATTAAAATTTTGAAGTCAAAGATCTCGTCCATAATGCAATCAGTGGTAAACCTGTTTTTAACTCCAGATGCTGCCAATGAATCCTATACTCGGTGACATTATAATCACGGTTTTTGAGGTAGGTTTAATCACGCGCCACAAGAAGAGTTAATATTATTCCATCCAATTCCACTTTATTGTAACTTTACAGATACGTGTTTCGACATTAAAAGGTCACCTTCTTTGTATTGTACTTCACTCAACATACTCTCTTACGAATCAAGTACGACACGTTAAAGTTCAAAATTGTCTGTGGTGCGATAGTGACTGTATGGCAATGTTGCAAAATAATTAAAATCGTAATCCGCTTATGTTTTCTCTATTTCCATTAGAACTGGCCGCCATGCGATCCACTTTCAGCAGAAAGGTGACGACTATGGAACCATCCTGAGTTACCTGCCGTGGTTGAAGGACTACTTCCCGGAGGCCACAAACTATCGCATACTCAGGGAAGTGAACGATCGAATGAACGACATGATAGAAGGAATGGTCGAAAAATATCTGTCTTCGTACGACGAGAACCACACCCGGTGCTTCCTGGATCGCTATATTCGCGAAATGAAACAAACCAAACCGCTGGAAGGCGATGCATTTACTTTCCAATGTAGGTCGTTAACTTCATCGTGCTCCATGGCATTATCTTTTTTTCCCTTTACATTACATTACAGATGATCAACTGATTATGGTCCTGTGGGACATGTTAATCCCCACCATATCCGGTTCAGCCATCCAGCTGACGATGCTGTTGGAACGTCTTCTGCTGAACCCCCGAGTTGCCCGAAAGGTCCAACAGGAGCTGGACGACGTCGTCGGTCGAGGACGGCTACCCGCGTTAGACGACCGAATCAGCCTGCCCTACACAGAGGCAACTCTTCGCGAAGCACTCCGTAGCGATACCCTCGTCCCATCTGGCATTTCCCACGTGGCGCTCGAAGATACCAAACTGTGTGGGTATGACATCCCGAAGGGTTGCTTCGTCATGCTCGGATTGGACGTGATTCACAACCAGCGGGAATTCTGGGGTGATCCGGAGTGCTTCCGACCGGAGCGATTCTTGGACGAGTTTGGCAAACTTTCGCTCAAAAAGGACATTTCGGTACCTTTTGGGGCGGGGAAACGGCTGTGCGCGGGAGAAACTTTTGCCAGGAATACGTTGTTTCTGATGTTTAGCGCTTTGATGCAAAACTTCAATGTGAAACAGCGACCGGGTGATCCATTGCCGGACGTTGCCAAAAGGATTACTGGAGTGATTACTTCGACGGAGCCATTGTGGCTCCGTTTTGAGGCCAGATAGAATAAGAATCATAGTAAATAAACGCTAACTAAAAGAAATATTCAAAATAAGGTCCTTTGTATTTTTACAATAAGTATTTATAGTGTCAGATAATCAGTATTTAAGATTGGATTTTGCCAGTATCACTGCACCTGCCTAGTTAAGAGCATATAAATGGCGAGTAAAGCCAAGGTTGTCATCATGCTACTAACCAAGCCATTCATGGATGGAAATTAGCCTAAATGACAGCAATTACAATTCATATTGTTCTCCTTAATGGACTACTCCTAAGTCATGTAGATTTAATTATTTAAGATTTTCAGAGGAATGTCTTCACTTGCCATTGTAGAGATCAGTATAATTTGAAATTCAATATTAGGACGAGTCAGTAGTATCCATTTAATTGTTGAGATCGGAATACGTATCTGAGAAGTTATAACATGGCTATGGCTATGCTATGGCAATAAATGCTCGCCAGCAACCCTTTTATCATCTTCACTTATGCCAACCAACGAAGTCTGCAAATGCAAAACAAAAGTTCAGTGGCAATATATGATGTTTATCAGTAGTAGATTATAAAGGAAATTTTTTAAATTTTAGCCATAATGTTTAGCCGAACACTCGCTTTTAAGGTTTTGAGCCATGTTCGGAATTTGAGCCAAAACGGAAACTTTTGTAATTTGTTTATTTCATTGGACACGAAAACCTGTTAGTGTAACACTTTTTTACTTACCATTAATTGATGGTTGGAATTATACACTATCGATATATACTTGACTAGTTATTGAAATTGTTCAAACAGTCTACTTCAATGATTTAATAAAATTAGAAATTTCACCTAATTTCATGAAATATTTTTGGTACACAAAAACCCTGACCGGCTTATTTTTTGTTTATAAATTTTTGCTTTTTTTGTCTCATTGTCAGTTAGTTTGTTGTTTTTCAAAACACGGGAAACGAAAGGGGGGTTTGTAAGCTTTGATCGAAAAGAGATTTATCCGAGAACATTTGCTGCGAAAAGATTGAAAAAATCGAATTGTGCGGGTCGGACGGTCGACTGTCGGAAAGTTTTACCGCGAACGTCAAATCGCTTGATGCACGATAATTTTATTTTTTCAATTTTTCGGTATTAGGCACGAGCAACAAAATAAGCTTCTGACCAAGGGGTGGGTCGCTGAGCACAATTAAATTTGTTGTTCATTTTATTCTTTGTGACCTGGGTGGTGCGAATAGAATCGATTTGGTTGTCAAACTGAAGCCAAACTTTTCTATTGTGCCGGAGCCAAACATTGAAGATTGTGGTTATGTTCGCTGCAGATCCTATACTGAGAAGTATTGTAATTATTTGGAAATATTTTTTGTAAAGTACGTCTGGTTTGGTAACGTTTAACAAGAGAATGAATATTTATTTCTATTTCTATGACATTCTTGCTTCACGGATTATCGGGGTTACTATGATTTACAATACTCCTCCCTAATCCGAGACGCGTAGTAATTCACAAAACTGACGTTGTTTCTGAATCGCTATGATAGCGGATGCTAACATGCTTCGTACGGGGATTGTAAGAGCCGTTGGTTGCGATGCTGATTGCTGACTGGTTGTCACATCTGATTGTTATTGGACGCTCGCCAAATATCTGCGAACGTAAATTGTTCCACCACATAGCTTCTTGAATTGTTCGAGATAGAGCCATGTATTCCGCCTCACAAGATGACAAAGCGACGGTGGGCTGCTTCTTCACGTTCCATGATAAAGCTCCACCTTGTAGCTTGAAAACGTAACCAGTTATCGACCTTCGGTTGCCGAGATCTCCTCCCCAAAAGGCATGGCTGTATCCAATTATTTCTTAAGACTCCTGGCTTGAATTTTCCAGGTTCTTCGTTGCGGTTCCTTTGCGATAACGGATTATCCTCTTGGTAGCCTCCCAATGCTGTCGTCATAGATTCACGCTGAACTGGCTTACAGCATTCACAGCATAGGCAATATCTGGACGAGTCACTTGTGCTGCGAAAGATACCCAAGTAACCATAAGCATTATAAAATTGTTTCAATACAGCATTATATCGAATTATAATGCAACCTTTTAAAGCTAGCTAGCTCTTCATGCTTATCCAGTATTTTGCGCTCGATAATGGCGGCGTGAGTTCCTCCTAGTTTGACATTCAAGAGGTAGAAAACATTGGAACTCATCTAGTCTGCATTGATCAAATAAAAAATTGTTGAATAAATAAACAAATGTCAACGATCTTCAGTAATGGGGTTGAAATTGTGTCTAGATATTGCTATATTTATTTGAAAATTGGGAGTAATCATAATTATATTTTTTTCAGGATTGCTGAAGATTCGATTCAACAGAAAAAGAACCATTCATGTTCCAACCTGAAAATTCTCACCATATTTGAATGTGATAAGGATTGCTCGGGAAGGGTACCAGGATCCCGGTCACGTCCCTTATTATTCAGTTGGATCACAAAGTTGGATTCTACTAAACGGCACAATATTTTTTCAAAAGCTTAAAATGAGTAAAGAACGTTGGGGTTAAGAATAAATGTTCTAAAATATCTTCTTCCAAGTATATATGTACACCTATCTCAATCATATCTTCATCCCACTTGTCGAATTTATCTTTGAAATAAGAAGAGAAAACTGTATACTTCCATTCAGTTAGACAGACGTGTGTATGAATGATTGAATTTGATTTTTTTTATTTTTAGTTGATAGTAAAGAAATTACGCAAATTTATCTAAAAGATTTTAAAAGAGTTTTGGGATAGAGAACATGGAACGAATGATTACAGCATTGGAAATCATTACCAGAGTGGTTTGTTTAACTTGCGCAAGTAACATGGTGTGATTTCGTGGCTAACATTTATTTCTAAATGAAAATTTACTTTATTATTTGTTTTCTTTATCAGACTTGACGTCTTAATGAAGTTTGATGGTTAACTATTAATTTCTACATTCATAAGTACCGTTCTCAAAAAGGATAATAGATTTACCATACAATGTTTCCAATTGAATCTTAGGTTGGACTGACTATTACAGCTTTGAACAGTCTTTTTGGGAAGACAAATATTTCTTAAATATGTTTTGCGTGTTGAATTAGTAAAAAATAATGCAAAACATAACGTGGAGGAATTAAATGGAATGTGCTAAACTCATCTTATGATAGTTGAAGACATTCCACTAAAAGAGCTTAAATAATTTTGCTGAAAACATAACTATTTATTTTAATGTAAAATGTTGATTTTTTGTGGGACAGAATTTTGTTCTTGATTCTTGAGGAGAGTTGTGAGGAGGCCTTTTGTTCGATGTGACTCGATGAACTCGCTAAAAAAAACAGTTGTAAATACAATTAAAAAATGAAGCAAAACAGGTTTCAGTTGCGAGAAGTCTATGTTTGGGAATCCATTAGGATGGTCAGCCATAAACATTCCTAAAAAATAGAATTGAACTATTAGGAAAATGGATATGAGAAAATACTGAAAATTTAGGGGAAATATTTGACGTTCGTTTGTTTGTATGAACCTTGATGAGTGCCAATATTTTCAATGAATCAAAGCCTACATTGATTGAAAGATGTAAATATTTTCTACCTCTTGAATGTTAAAAAGGAACTCACGAGGCCGCCATTATCGAGCGCAAAATACTGGATATAATGCTAATTTAATGCCGCAAAAGGCGAAATAGCGTGCCATCATAATGCTGAAATGAAAACTTTTATATAGCATTACTGATGCTATTATAATGCAGCTGAATAAATCTGTCACATTTTTTAGCCAATTTATAGCACTGATAATGCTATTAAAAAGCATAGTTTTAATTTTTTTTAAATAATCATGAATGTTAATGTGCGACATTCAATAAATCAAAATAATGGCAAAATGTATAGAATATGTTATTATTTCATAATCTTTACACTGAACATCTTTTTTGTTTAAATTTGATTAAATCTTTCGTTATGAGAGAATCAACTTCTTTGGGTCTCGAACTATGGTGTTCGCTGTGCATCACTGGGGTGCTCCTTTGCTGCCTGGGCCATACGGGATATGTATAAATCTGATGAAAAGTGTCCAATTTAACTCAGCTCAATTCAATTGCCTGAGATTAATAACAGTGCTGCTAGTCATTGTGAAATGTTTACCCTCAAGTTAAAAACCGGAATTAACAATTTAGATACGTTTAATCACAGATAACAGATGTTGAGGATAGCATCCCATACGTGTGTAAACATCCGCAACCGTTAATTTAAATGTATTTTAAATTGGGACCGCGTTTGGCAATCGATTGGAGATGACGCAAGAATCATTGTTATTGAAAACGCAGCCCGATTGCGGCTGTCAAATGCATTGGCTGCGTTCGACGATTGTAATTCAGCTGCATCCTTAGGTACTGCCGCAATCAGTTGAGTAGATGGCAGTAGTGGGCCAACGTATATCAATTCAAAAGTTTACACAGGATTTTCAATAAAATTAGTTCTAGCTCCAATGTCTTTTATCTGTGGTTTAATCAAGTGGTTTCTGTACTGCTATAGCTGTATTATTGCACAGAGAGAAAAAAAATTGTTCTTTTGAGAATATCGCACTTTTGTTTTGAAAGTTGTTCATTTCTTGTGTTTTTGAGTAACGAAACATTTATCGTGAGAGTAAAACTTTCTATTCAAAAGTGTTATTGTCAACGAAACATCGTTGTTTTAAAAGCGAAAATTGTTCGATTGAAATGTATTTTTTTGTTAAATTAATGCCTTTTATTTTCTTGGTTTGGCAGCATTGGCAATACAGTATCCCCCCGCTTATCCGGACCTCGCTAGTCCGACGACTCGTTAGTCCGGATCTCGCTGATTCGGAATTTTCCGGATTAAAAAGTATCAACACCCATTTAAACATATTATGCTGTCAGTTTTCAAATTTGTGCTGTGATTTTGTTTTGGTTCATTTGTATGGATTTGACAGTCGGATTAACGAGAGAAACCCCGATAGTCCGGCCATACATTTGTCGGATCAGCGGGGGTATACTGTAAATAAAACTCTGGCAACTAAGCTGGCAGCTAAGCAAGCTGTCAATGTCTCGACTCCAAAATTTTCTTTTCAAGAGTGCTCCTAAATAAATACCATCGACAGACTGATGGAACCACAGGTAAATATTTTAAAACTCTTCGATGCAATGAAAACTCCATGGTCTTTTATTTATCAATCGTTGTAGCTGTCGACGGAGCATGGCCGTGGAAACGATCGTCAAGTACCTAATCGGAATCGGCCATCCGCTGCCAAAACTCAACTATGCATTTGTGCATGAGACTACGCTTTCCTCGGCGCTTTCTATACGTAAGTGTCCACAATACCGATAGTGAAATAGAAGCTTGAGGATATTGATACTAACTTTTGTTCGCAGGATGTTCAACATAGCTGAGGCGTTCCGGAAGCTGGAAAATCAAATCGAAAAGAGGATACAACATTTGTGACAAGCTCCGGAAAACAGAGTAACAATGAAGTGCATCACGAGATGCATCAACAGTTTCCCGCCACCGCCACAAAACGCGACCCAGAAGCGCAGAATTCAACAAAATACGCAAACCAGTTAAAATTTCTTGCAAAATGATAATAAAGATAATTGAATAGAAACAAAATAATAAATTTTTCATATCATGAATTTTATGTTGACAAACTGAAATTAAAAATGCGCATATGAAAATAAGAATAAACACAACTTGTTGTTTTAAAAGTATCACTAGTTAATTCGAATGAAAAATGCAGCTATTCGTTCTGAAAGGAACTTGTTATTTTGAAAAAGTTTCGCTTGTCGAAATTTTTACCGAGGTGACATTTTTTGCATTAGTAGATTTAACAATCTTATACTTTCTACTGAAAATCACTAACTAATTTTCTCAGTTTTACCAACGTTTCTTTTAATTTTACCAACGATATTTTTTGTGTAATTATAACCTAATTACGTAATTAATATGTGCTTCCTTTAACCTTTTTATGAATTCAAATTAATGGTTAATTATTTATCAAATATGTCATTAATATAATTATTTTTCAAAGTTTTTCTTTACTGCAAAACTGGCAACCTTGCTATAAAACCGCTCAGCAAAATGTCAAACGTGTAAGTGTTTTCAAAACAAAATGCATAAAATTTACAGCTTCTAAACTCATGTCTAACTTTAGTTTAAGACCTTGTTTAAAACGATTCGGCTAAAATAATTTCATGCCAACGACTTCAACAATTTCTTCGCTATCGGTAAGTTTATTTGCATCCCAATAACGTATTTACCTGTCGTGAAAATATATGCTTTATTCTAGGTGAAATCTCGAGTGAAATGATCGCAAACAGCTACACGAAAACAGCTTGCTTATTCATCCCTTCGCGGCTGGTCCGACAAATGAAAGACGGAGGCGCTGGGAATTGGCTATTGGCCGAAAGCTGTATTTGGTTACCGGTACATGAGCAGGCAAAAAAGGCTACAAACATCGAACACAAAATGCTGAGTGACTACCAGTGAGGGAAGGAATTTCGTTATAGTTTCAGTCGAGGTTTCAGTGATGTGAATGGAAGTCGATGATGAAAGTCGAAGCCCTTTAAGAAAACGAATTAAGACCAGACTTTTCCGCAGTTCGAGCAATATATATTCGGGAACCATCACGGAATAACTATTCTGATCTGGACGAGTTGTGCTTTAATATTTTCCGAAGCGAAACATCGTTTTTCAAGATATTGTTATTTTTCAATCCCCTGTTTCCTAAAGTTTCAACTCGTTTTAACAATGCCTGATGAAAAACTTAACTATTTATTAAATAAAATGTGTACAATAAAAATAAATTAATATGTCTGAATTATCTCTCGTCTGAATCATTATCTAGATTTCAAACTTTTGGTTGATCATCGGATTCCCTTGGTATACTTTATGGCTCGGGAGCAGGTTTCGAATCATATGCAGGAGTTCCGTAAATACTATCAAATACAACTATATCGGCCGGTCCTTCAATTGAATTGAATTGAGTGATTTAAGTGATACATCATAAACTGATCCTAACTTATAAGTATACATCAGCCTAATCAATTGTAAAACAAATGGTTCGCTCGGTCCGCCGATACAAATTCATTCTACGCCTTTAAATTTAACTTTTAAATGTTTATATTTATGTAAATTTGCTGCTATCAATGATTCCCAACAATTATGTCAATGTCTATAAATAGATTCAATGTTTGCATTACTATTGCCAGTGTAGAGTAGTAAATCGTAATGAACAAATAATGTTATCACCGTTCATCATCCAGTACAAACAAGGGTCAACTGTCGACCGGATGAGGCCAAACTTGCGAAGAACGCCATCCAATTTGGCATTCCACACTCGGCTCGACTGTTTCAAGCCGTAAAGCGCTTTCTTCAACCGGCATACCTTGCCGTTTCGTTGATCTACTCCCTGTGGCTGTAGCATGTAGATTTCCTCATCACAGAGCTCCACTTGCAAAAATGCAGTGACAACATCCATTTGGTCGATATCCAGATCATACTTCGCCGCAAGCGCCATGAGGTATCGGATCGTAGCATAACGCACAACGGGAGAATACACCTCTTCGTAGTCCAGGCCGGGTCGCTGCGAGCATCCTTTATCGACGAGACGAGCTTTGTACCGTTCAATGGTTCCATCAAAACCACGCTTCGTTTGGAACACCCATTTGTTCCGAATTGCTTTTCGCTCTTCAGGTAGATCGGCAAGGACCCATATTTGGTTCTCGTTTTGTGACTGCAGTTCATCGTTCTTCGCTTGAATCCAAAGGTCTCGATCTTTAAACGGCGCAAAACCTCTTCGTAGGTAGCCGGATCATCAAGCTCGTACACAGTCGTGACAGGAGGTAACTGTGGGGAAACGCTGTCACCAGAAAATGTGCTATAGTTGTAATCGGTATACTTGCCTGGGCGAAAGCGCTCCCTGCCACTGCGCCTTAACCCTTGCTGCACGCACATCAACTGGTTTATCAATTTATGGTGGGAGCGCGGTTTCTGCTAAATCAGTAGCGTCTTCGAAATCGTCATATTCATTGCTGTGATTGTCGTCATCATCTGAAGGAATAGCAACGGCCTCATCTTGCCACCCTGTAGCCCTAGTATCGCCTTCAGCTAAACCACTATTTCCTAGAAATGCAGCTCGATGAATTCCACCGGCTTGATGTTATGATCACTAACGCTTGAACTTGTCACACCCTCAGCAAGAACAACCATATCTCGACTAATTCGGAATTCACCACTTGTTGGTTCGTAGATACGGTATCCTTTGGTGTTCTCGCAGTATCCTACAATAATTCCTTTCTTTGACTTTTAATCAAACTTCCTCCGCTTTATTTTTGGAACGTGCACACTGGACCCGAAAATCTTCAGATGCCGAAGGTTTGGTCCACATCTACTCCGGCGTCTTATTTTCTAACGACCGTGTTGGACATCGATTGACCAGATAGGCAGAAGTCGAGACAGCTTCTGCCCAAAACTCCTTACCAAGTTTCGCATCGTTAAGCATGCAGCGTGCTTTCTCAACCAACGTACGGTTCATGCGTTCTGCAACACTGGCACGAAGTTTGATGCCGGATACCTTTTTGCTCCAAAACTTTACTACGGAAAGCCTTGTTAACGTACTCCGTGCCATTATCCGTACGCAAAACCTTTAGCTTCATACCGGATTGTCTTTCAGCAGTATTTTTGAATTTCTGGAACGCTTCTAATACTTGACTTTTGCGTTCAAGAAAGAACACCACAACCTTCCTGCTGGCGTCATCCACGAATGTGACGAAGTATCGACTTCCTCCCAAGGATGGCACTTCCAAGAGACCACACACTGCCAAAAATATCTATATAAGATATATGTGTCGCCGTTATAATTTTTTGCAATAGCTCCACCCAGGGTCCCCAACCGGATTGGTGTTCTGTACAATAAAGTACTCTATACAAGAGGTTATCGAAATGGTATAATGTTCACCTGATTGAACGTATATATGGTAATGAAATACTAGTTGCGGAAATCCAATTATTTTTAGCAAAATGACCAAAAGTTATCTAACTCCATATCTCCCTTGTTGTTTATTCAAATCGTTTACAATTACACATGATAATAGTTGGCCAGAATACCTGTCAAACTGATGCAGTGCTGCTAGTTTATCTTTTTTTATTACTTCAAAAAATCGAAAACGTACTCTTACCCCACGCGCACTCTTGCCCCACTCTACTCTACTTAAATAATTTTTGGGACTGTGGGGTAAAAGTACGCAGGAACCGGTGGGGCAAGAGTACGCATATGAATCTTCAAGTCATGATGTCAAACCCGTATCTCCGGACGAAATAAGACTTCTTCCAAAGCGTAAAGGTCCACAACTAAGAAATTATCACAAGTTTTTAGGATAAGTTGAAATAATTTGGTGTTAAAAAGGACTTAGCGACCAAAGCACTGAAGCGAAATAATGAAATTGTATTAGGACTTGTTGTACACCTAAACATAGTACGAAAACACAATTTCATCTCAATGATAATTTCAATTAATAAAAAGAAACATCCATAAATCATGCAACGCTTAGCTGGGAGGGGTTGCTGGATATATGACGGACGATCCATATAATTTTTAGGGGATACACACAAAAAATGCAAGATAGGGGGTGGGGGAGGTGACGCAATAGCCAAATTTTACGTTACGTGATTTGTGGACTTTCTTTAAGGAATGTTCCTTTGTTTACGCCACGCGAAACCTGATATTTATTTTACCTCTGTAGTTTTTTGTATATATAAAAACAATGGTTTTTCGTATTAAAGTGCACATTTTAGGACCCCTCCCCTTTAATAGTTACGTAATCTTCGAACATTCCTAATATATGCTCATTAAACATCAATTAAATGTTATTAACTCTTATTTGTGTTAATATATACTTAAAGCACATGATTGGATAAATGCGTACTCATTCACCCCACCGATGCGCACTTTTACCCCACCGGTGGGTAAGAGTGCGTTTTTCACTTGTCTTGCAATAAGGGTTCTACTAAAACGAATCTCAATAATTTCAATATTTTTTCCACTGGGTAACATAAAGGAAGAGTACATGAATCATCGACACTGATTTGATATGCAGAAGCTTGCTTCATAAGGGCCACATGATCGATTGAAAACTAAGTGCGTACTCTTGCCCCACTCTACTCTACTTGTCATAAGACGAGTTAATACAATCCCATTGAATTCAACCACTTAATTGTATCTTAACAGATACGTATTTCGACCTCAACAGTAAGGCCGTCTTCAGTGTCTCGTACTTGACTCGACTTACGAGTCGAGTCAAGTGAGACATTGAAGACGGCCTTACTGTTGAGGTCGAAATACGTACAGTATCCCCCCGCTTATCCGGACCTCGCTAGTCCGACGACTCGTTAGTTCGGATCTCACTAATTCGGAATTTTCCGGATTAAAAAGTATCAACATCCATTTAAACACATTATGCTGTCAGTTTTCAAATTTGTGCTGTGATTTTGTTTTGGTTCGTTTGTATGGATTTGACAGTCGGATTAACGAGAGAAACCCCGATAGTCCGGCCATACATTTGTCGGATCAGCGGGGGTATACTGTATCTGTAAAGATACAATTAAGTGGTGGAATTCAATGGGATTGTATTAACTCGTCTTATGACAAGTGAAGACATTCCACTAAAAAGCTCAAAATAATTTTCTTATCAAAAATCTGAAACTAGTCGCTCGATGCGTATCTAAACTTTCAGGGTCGTTTGTTTTCCCAACTTACCTCGTTTCGTCTTCTTATAGGTGCTTATTGCCCTGCAGGACAGTCGGTATGCATAACAATACCCGTCCACCAGAGAACCACAGGTACCGACGTAAACAAAAGCGAAGGTTCCAACATCCAGATCGGCTCAAAAGCCTAAAAGTATTTAGTTTGGGAACAACCACCGGAGGAACAAGGCTTGGTGGCTTTTTGCGAGCCCGAACAAAGCGGAGAAGGCAAATGGAAAAGTGAAAACTTGTTTATCCAGGGATTGCGTTAGTGTAATAAGTTCGCTACCACCGGTTTTTAACTTAACATGTCTAGATTTATTTGCCCTCGGGCATTACTGTACGTCACACATTTTTAGGGTACTTGCTTGAGAGGGGCATGCCCCGGGTCCTGAATGTGGGCTGCTGCTCTGCCTCGAGGGGCCGGTAAACGCCAGTATAGATGGTGGTAGTTGAATGCCCTGCGATGTGGTTGAATGACCGACGATGAATGGCCGACGATGAATGGATGGCCGACGATGGATTGGTGGCCGGCGATGGTTGACTGCCCAACAAGGACTGAATGGTCGGCGATGCGGGATACCCGACGATGGCCGAATGGTCGACGATGTTGAGTGGCCGGCGATTGTAGAATTGTTGCCGAGGTTGGGTGGCAGACGATGGTTGAAGTGCCAGCGATGGTTGAATCGGCGTTATCGACGATATTGAATGGCCGCCGTTGGTAGCGATAGTTGAATCGGCGAGGTCGGGTGGCCGGCGATTGTCGATGGCTCGGCGAGATTAGATGGCCGACGATGGTAGAAAGGCCAGCGATGTTGAATCGGCGATGTTGGATGGCCGGCGATTGTCGCTGGATCGGCGATGATGGATGGCCGACGATGGTAGAAATGCCAGCGATGTTGGATGGCGATGGATCGGCGATGATCGATGGCCGACGATGGTGGAATGCTTCTAATGGCGCTTCGCACCGGGACGGTGGGGGCTTGGGAGACAATGAAGATTGAAGATGGCGGCCGTTCAAATCATGGTGATATGTGGCTACAGGAATCTTCTTGATGCTTCTCACCGATGCATTTATCCCCAATGGCTGCACACAGTTAATCTCCTCCGAAATACGGCACTTTGTTGCACCTGGGTATAGCTTTCCGGGACCACCACGGCTTCTTCTTCAGTTGGCTCCTTTCCACCGCTTCTTCTTCCGATCGCACCTCTCGACTGAGGGAAGCTGGCTTGAGGTAGTGCACTGGCTGGGCCACCGTAGTGACCTCCGAAGTCTTTGGCGGAAACGTTGGAACCTGTTCCAAAGGAACAAAAGAAAAAAGGCCCTCTATCAGACCTGCCACATGGCATTAGCACCCTAATGTGTGACGACGATTGAGAGCGTGTTACCTTTTTTCGTATGTGTTTGTTTTAAGACACTTCCACTAGACTTTATTAGGTCTTCACTGACCTAGGAAAAACTTAAACAAAAGCACAAAATTAAATAAAAAAGCACTTCACTTTTCACGAGGTCTTTTCTAACCTCTTTTTATAATTATTCTTAAATACGTCGCGCACTACCACTTCCTTCGAAGGTTGCGACCGAAAAGAAATTCCTCTTCGAGGCTGAGGTTTAACTAGGCGGATGAGGAATTGGAGAACAAACTTCGTGTGAAGCACGAAGTTTGACAGCATATTCTCTCCTACCTTGCGTTTGTTTTTCAATCAAATACCTGTGGTGACCTCTATCTATGAGTTTTTTATGGCTTAAGTGTTGATTTTAGCAACTCCCCTGCACTGCTGTCAAGAAACTTTCCTATAAGGTGAACGGAACGAGACGAGTCTACTGTGGGAATGGCGATGTCAAACACGCGTGAGAGCCTGACAGGGCCAACACTCACTGATGGGTGCATGACCGTAAATAGGGTGTGACATATTTGGATTTTTTTTTATTCATCAATTGCGGTGGAGAAAGCAACTAGTTTGTAACGAACGGTTACAAATCCATTAATTTAATTCATGATTCTAAAGGCCACCTTATACACCTCGAGAATTTGGTCCCCATGCATTTTTTCCCCATGCATTTTTACATATGCGATGTTTTCGGGATTTGGTCACGGAAAGTCAAAATCCCGGCCCCATTTAAAATACACGGGGACCAAAATCCGGCGGAAAATTTTCCCGAGGTGAAAAGCAGCCTTAAGGGTCTGTCTCAATTGGATGATTAAATTCTAATTAAAATTAAAAGTGACAGTTCAATAATTATCGAATAACCCTGCTGGATGAGCAGGATTACTTTTGACAGATATCGGATCATTCTTGATCGATGTTTTATTGGAATTGCTGGGTAGCACGCAGGCATTCTTATGGCCGGGTGATTTTTAAATTTTCGAACTGTCAGTTTTAAGTAAAATTAAATTTGATTCGGGAAATGAGACAGAGCCTAATAAGTGCACACATAACCACTCTCCACGCGAAGTACAAATATAATCTATAATCAAATAAAATGTATGTGTGGTCTCTAATATGCAGTTATTGAATTTATGTGTGGGTACAAATTGCATATATTTGGGTCGCCAATTTGCAAAAATTTATGAGTGCGACAAATATATTCAATATAAAGAATTTTCTCGGTGTACTTTTACATGGAACTTGGTGAGAATTAACTCCCTTAATAGTAAATTAAAATATTTTTCAGCTTATCAAGTTGTTTCTAAACTGTATTCAATTAGGTACTTTTTCATGTTAAACGTAGAACAATACGAGACTCCCCCTTCTCCCCCTGTCACAAACTGTCACAAATTCTAGACCCCCTCCTCTCCTCAAGGCTTCACACTTAAATTAGTTTGCCGACCTCAGCAAAATTTTCGCCGAGATTCCAACAGCCGAGATCTCGGTAATTTTTTTACCGAAATTCGGCGATTCTTTTACCGAAATTTCGTCATAAATTTACCGAAATTCGGCAAAGTTAACTTTTATCGAGATCTCGGTGAAGATTACCGATGACTCGGTAACGTTGGGTAACGTTTACTGAAATTTCAATAAATTTCTTACCGAGATTCGTCAAAATTATTGCCGAGATCAATCATAAAATTTTGAGTTTTATGTTTGTTGGACATACTTTTTTACGACCCCTAAGTATTTTAAAACATTTTTCATTTTAGTGGTGACCTGTTGATACGGCATTATGATCAAATTACCAAAATAAATTTAATAGCTGATTCAGAATATGGGATGGAGCTCGGAAGGGGTAAATGATTAGATGAACGGTAAATTTTTATTCGGGTACTGTCCTTTTGGCTATTCGACCAAGTTGTCCAATGCCAATCACGTTGGTGCAACAGCCCCACTGTAAAATAAATGTAATTTGAATGCTTGCGTTGAGACACGTCACAAAACTGTCAAACTACGTTGCTTTTCTGCCGATCGAAGTTTGTAAAGCAACTTTCGAAGGACACGCCATCGTTTTTAAGCTGAGAAGCAAATTTACCTCGGAAAATCGCACAAAATGGGTGTCATCGAATCGCTCGGTGTCGACGGGTTGCTCAGCGATGTCCAACGGATGGACAAGCGACAGGTAAGCTGCCGTGTGGCTAGATTCTGAGTAAGAAAGCCCTATGATGGTGATGCTCTCCCGACTCGACTGTTGCTCCGTGCGCTTCGGTTCGGTAGTTTTTCTTCCAGGTTCTGAGCTTCGGAATGATTGTATCCTCGGCCCTGATGATTTGGAAAGGGCTGATGGTGGTTACTGGAAGCGAATCGCCCATTGTGGTGGTGCTCAGTGGCAGTATGGAACCGGCTTTTCATCGGTGAGTTTGCTTGGGGAAAAGTTGTTTTTGGGCCTAGCGCAACATTTGAAAAGTACCGAAGGCTCAAATCCTGGAACAAATTGGTTTAAAAATTCAAATTATTTATTAATGTGGCTTATTTTGTTTCCGATGCCTAAGTTTATTAAAACATTTTCCATTTTAGCGGTGACCTGCTGTTCCTAACCAACCAGGAGGAACCGGTGCGAGTGGGCGAAATCGTGGTGTTCAAAATCGAAGGTCGAGACATTCCAATCGTCCACCGTGTGATCAAACTGCACGAGAAGAACAACGGAACGGTCAAGTTTCTGACCAAGGGCGATAACAACTCGGTGGACGATCGGGGTTTGTACGCGCCCGGACAGCTTTGGCTTACCAAGAAGGACATCGTGGGCCGGGCAAGGGGATTCCTACCCTATGTCGGAATGATTACGATCTACATGAACGAATACCCGAACCTGAAGTACGGCATTCTGGGGTTGCTGGCGTTGTATGTGCTGTTGCATAGGGAATAGATCTCGTTTAGTTATTAGGCAAGGAAGGCGCATTTTCTAGTTCGTGAAGAAAAAATAAATTACGAAGAACGCTCTCAAATTCAAAGTAATCATTAGAATTATTGATAGTGCTAGTATGGAGATAATGTCTTCTTTGTTTTTTTAAAAGAGCAGAAAATGTCAAGCCAATTACGTAAAAAAAGATGTACTTTTAAATAAAAATATCAACTTCGTTCAAAGAAATCATCATCCTGGCACTATCAATATTTTATTGTTTGGATTGGCATTATAGGCGTAACGGTTGAATGGTGGCATTCCGAGTATAAGTTTTTCCACATCACTGTAAAGGTTTTTTTATATTTCAGATTTTCAGTTTTTTTTACGAATGATTAAGGTGATGCGGTTCGAAACTCTTATGTTATGCTTCGTTTGATGCCGATTTGTATAACCTTACCTTACTAATAGATTCAGCTTAATACTGAGTCTCTTAGGACTTAGGACTCGTTTGAAAAAGACGATTGATATTGATTGTGATCTCTGTGTCTTATTCAATATATTCGATTGAAAGATATGCAAGACGCGTCAGAGAAAATGAATGAAATTTCCGAGATACAAACCACTATCAACTCTCTGAAACGGCACATAGATATGTTATGAAATCTGTCGCATTTATCAACATAAAATGTTGTTGAATAAAGGTATCTCCTGAAAATGTATTCAGTTTGTATACATAGTAACATGTGAAAATATTAAAGATGTCAAAACGGACGGAAATATACTAATTTATCAGACCAGTGATTCTGATTTTTTTCATCGCGTATTTTCTCGCCATATATGAAATCAATTGTTAATGTATTTTCCTGGCCTTGTTCGGAATTGCTAGTTTGATTTCGCAATTGCTGATACATTTGGAAAATGATAAAACCGGTACCAACATCGGGTGAAAATGGAGCACTACTTAGAATGCTTGTAGAATAGATTGAATGTATCTGAAGGCAAGAAAAATTATAAGAGATCCTTTTTGAACGGTTGTGTTGTCCGACCTCCAGACTGTCGGTGAGAGCTTATATGACCCATTGTCACCCTCGTTCGATGACGATAGGTGGTGGTCATTGTGTTTTGTAATAAAATTTATACTATTGCAGTTTGCGTTTAGTTTGCCAAATGCATAAAGTTGCAGCAAACTTGCAAAAGATCTTGCATACTGTTGGTACTAATTGAAACACGTGTGGTTTCATTGACGTTTAGCAGTGCAACCATTTCTATTTATTAAACATGGTAGTATAGCGACACGAAAGAACATCCGAAAGCACACCCGGAGACACCCTGGTGAAACTTGTCACCAGGTAGACCATGTTCTGGTGGTCACGAATGTTATCGATATGAGGACATTCAACGGTCCGAACATTAACTCTGATCACTTCCTCGTTGTTAGTAAAATTCGATCACGGTTGTCACCTATATCGAACGAAAGATCACACCGAAGGATGCATTACAATATCCAGCGATTGTCAGCGGAAGGAGTATCTGCTGAGTACCGCCAGAAGCTCGACGAACGGATAAGTGCAATCAACGTTAGCGACAACATCAACGATCTATGGGAGTCGATCCATGGAGCGGTGAGCACAACAGCACGAGAAGTGGTAGGCAATGCACAGAGGCGACCCAGGACGGGTTGGTTCGATGTGGAGTGTCAGAGAGTGACAGACGAGATGAACGTTGCCAGAAGCCTGATGTTGGCGTCGGGTGCCCGATCGAATAGAGATCGGTACAAGGAAGCAAAAGCAGCCGTAAAACGAACCCACTGCAGGAAGAAAAAAGAGTACGAAGAACAAGTGATTAGCGAGGCGCAGGGAAAAAGCTGGAACACCGTCTTCGACCAGAGGTCGTAAAGACTGAACACTTAACACTTAGACAACGGATAGGACACCAGAGATGCATCGTGAGAACATGAGCCAAGAGCGTGCCTTGGTGTTTTGAACTCTGAACACAGTTCAGTATGCACCACGGCATACAAAAACAAGGCACTATCGACACATACGTAAACATCAATTTTCACTGTAAACAATTGACGTCACTGCTGCCACTGCACTGGACGAAGCGAGCCAACGCTCTACGATTGAGTTTGGCCTTCATTTGCACTCTTTCATACTTACTGCGATAGCAATCACGTCACTTTTGAACTGTCATTTTCTTAAAGAGCCTACCTTGATTCTGTATACCGTGAGTGTGCACTGGGTTGTGTGATATCCATCCATACAATATATTAACACTCCATATTCACTGATCCAACACTCTTTATTCGACACAACTACCATCCACTTGCACATCTCACTCCATCTCTCTACACACTGCCTGCTACACTGTTATTCAAGAATACCACATCCTCCCCTGACAGAATTATGGGTATACAAAATAAATATTTAATATAAATGCTGAATTCCATTGTCAAACTGGGTTTTTGTTCTTTAGTCCGTATTGTTGGTTCATTTAAGGTGTCGTGACCGGTCTGCCCATGGGGTACGATTATCCGATGAATAGCGTTGATAATCTTACTGGTATTTATGTTGAAACCCATCTTCCTCCGGCGATACTAAAAAATACTTGAACAAAATAATACAAAAATAAAATTATAAGTAAAAGAAATAAATAAAAGTTATGATTCGTTACAATTAAAACAATATTCTAACCCTATCTTTTAAGTCACTTACGTTTTCGCTGTTTGGTTTTAATCTCATTTGAGCTATCGGAACCATATTGATACATTGGCCCCCTGTAGTACGCATATCGAAAGTAAGTTCAGTAAAAGCAAATTTCAGAATATGACCTGTAGACTTGTAGAAGTTGCAGTAGGCTTTTCAAAATACCCTCGCTATCGCTGATTGAATATCATCATGGAAAGACATGTTTACGTCCAGCGTCCTTCGATCTATCAATGAGGATGGTCCCAATAATATTTTGACATGTTACTTCGCTGAAAATCAGCCGTAAAATTTGCAAAACAATGTTTCATGCACCAAGTTTATAGAACCCATCGCTGTTTGGTTTTTAAATCTGTTGTGTTCTCCCTGCTACTATTCGCTTCCAAATCCTCCATAAGCTCATGGAAGAATATAAGCTGGAAGAATCGACAAATAATGTAAAGAAAACATGGGAATGGGATATGAAGGTGTTTAAGAGAACAGTAGTAGTAAGTAATCAACTAAAGTGTGAAAGATTATCTCTTGCTCCCTGTACCACTGCAATAACGTTTTCTCTAACATGCGACTATCTGACTGCTACTCTTTTCACTCGAATTTGTGCGTACTTAAAACATTTGAAGAAATACTGGAGGTTTGCTGTTTGTGTGAGGCTACTATTCTGTTTTTAAATTGGCAGATTGTTCTGAATAGGAAGTTAACCCGGGATATTGCGGGCATAATGAAAAAACGATATACCATGCAATCAAAATTACATATGCTATATTTACAATTTAACTTACAGCTAAACTGCCCTTCTATACGCATAGTTGCCCCATGTTAGTTTTTGTGGATTTTGATTTTTCACCATACAGCAGTCTATTTTGACGTATATTTTTAGAAAACTCTCACAGATTTCGAAGTTGGTTTGGAAGATCATTGAAAACAACATCAAGTCTATTTGTCCCATTGCTTAATTTCTACGCAAAATTGTCTCGCGATAATTAAATTCATCATTATGACGGATTCTGTTATTTTATACAGCAGCACACATTGTAATAGCATTTTCTGTTTAGATCTTGCAATCTTAGCCTGTTGCACTGGTTTTTTTTTTTTTTTTTTTTTTACAAGGGAGAATGCATTTACACACTAACCCAGTACACGTGCATTGTAGTTGCCAAACTACCACACGGAAGTGTACTGGAGTGTCGGACTCGACCATACCGGTAATACCGACTAAACTCCCTTGGGCTCCACCATCGTTTCCCCCAGGAACTACCTCCCAGTACTACTTCTGGGGGGACGGCAGTACTAAGCGTACTCGCTCATTATCGCTCGCACAGGCACTCGTCCCACGCGAGACTGACTTGGAGTGCTCGCTCTATCGCACCCTCAAACACACCCTACATACTCTGTTGCACCTCTGTCATGCCGTGCAGGTCTAACTTGTGTGCCCACCCTTCTCATGCCATGTGGGTCTAACTTGTATGCCCACCCAAACCCTTGATTCATGCTCATACGCTCCATGCTTGCACACACATTAACGCTCCTATGGGTCTGACTTGTGTGCCCACCCTTCTCATGCCGTGCGGACTAACTTTTGTGCCCACCTTCTCATGCCGTGCGGGACTAATTCTATGCCCACCTTTATCGTACCATGAGACTGCTCACCTCTTTCATTCAGTTCGCGCTGACACATACTACTCGAGTCATTCGACCTAACACTCCCTCTGGCATCCTTGTGGGACTCTTCGCTTAGGTTCCCACTTCTGACATACCATGTGAGTCTGACTCACCTCATTCATACCATATGAGACTAGCTCAACACGACTCAACTCATTCCTTTTCGTACCATGTGAGACTGACTTGGATGCTCCCCACACTCCTCTGCCACGCCACGGGGTATCAGTAGTCGTAGGAACCAACATTCCTGCGCTTACTCCCAGCGCGGCGTGTGCAGTCCATACATACACCTATTCATTCACCCTTCTGCCATGCTTCGAGGTGACGATCTCGGTTGCCACCCGCTGCGCCATTACCTCTGCATGGGCAGACCATTCACACACTTCTTCGCGTTCGGCACTTTCGCTCTAACTTACCAATCATAAGTTAGTCATGCTTGTCGATTGTTGCTCGGCGCGCCAGATTCTCTGCAAGCTGCAGGCAATCTGAGTGGTTGCAGTCAGAGACTGCGTTCCACTTCTCCCCCGCTTGACACATCCTTTGGATAAGATTATCCGGAGTTGTGTCCCGGCCGCAAACGTCTAGCATTGCTCTTCTTTCGACGTCGAAACGAGGACATACGAACAGTATGTGCTCTGCAGTTTCGTCAACACCTGGGCAGTCAGGGCAGACGGGGACCTCCGCGTGTCCAAACCTGTGGTGGTACTGTCGGAAACAGCCATGGCCTGACAGGAATTGTGTGTCAGATGGAAGTGAACCTCCCCAGCGGGGTCTCCCCACCCAGCTTGATATGTTAGGAATCAGCCGGTGGGTCCACCTACCTTTCGAGGAGTTATCCCACTCGCGCTGCCATCTGGCAACCGAAGTCACCCTGGTACGCTCGCGGGCTCCTCTGGTGCCACGTAGGTCAAAACACTCCTCGTCCTCCCGGATGACCAGCCCGACTGGCATCATACTCGCTATCACGCAGGATGCGTCGCGCGATACCGTGCGGTAGGCCGATATCACCCTGAGACACATCAAGCGGTAGGTGCTCTCCAGTTTCTGCAGGTAACTGGTTACCCCAGTGCTTTTGCCCAGGACGGGCCGCCGTACCTAAGAATAGATGCGTAACGCCTGCCAGTAGCCTACGTCTACTGGCGCACACCTTGGAGCTGTTGGACATCATCCTCGATAATGCCGCCACAGCAGTCGAAGCCTTCTTGCACGCATATTCGACATGGCTACCGAAGGTAAGCTTGTCGTCTATGATGACCCCAAGAATCTTCAGACTCCGCTTTGAAGTGATCGCGACGTCTCCACGTGTACAACTGCATGTTGTGCCGACTTACGGTTGCTGACGATAACCACCTCCGTCTTATGTTGAGCGAGCTCAAGGCCTCTCGCACTCATCCAGTCCGCCACCGTGCTGATCGCGTGTTCTGCGGTTAGCTCTACTTCGGGATTGACTCCCGTAGACCTCTAGGTTACATCGTCAGCAAAGCCGACGATCTTCACACCAGGAGGAACTTTAGCTTCAGAACCCCGTCATACATCAGGTTCCATAGTACCGGACCCAGGATTGACCCTTGCGGGACTCCTGCGGTAATAGGAACACTTTTCTGACCGGCATCGGTCTCGTATAGCAGCACACGGTTCTGGAAGTAGCATTCCAAGATCCGGTACAGTCCCACCGGCAGGCTAAGCCGGTGTAACGAGAGCGCGATGGCATCCCAGCTTGCGCTGTTGAATGCGTTCTTCACGTCCAGTGTCACCAACGCACAGTATCGAATTCCTCGCCTTTTCCGTTGGATCGCTACCTCTGCAGTCTTGAGGACTGAATTGATAGCGTCCACCGTGGACCCTTCCGAAAACCAAACTGGTTACTCGACAGGCCATCCGTACCCTCTGCATACGGGGTGAGCCTGTTGAGGATGATCCTCTCGAGCAGTTTACCCGTCGTGTCGATCAGGCAAATTGGTCTGTACGCCGATGGGTCACCCGGAGGCTTCGGCCTTCGGCAGCAGTACCAACTTCTGCCTTTTCCATCTCTCAGGAAACAACTCATCCAGGCATCTCTGCATAGCTAGCCTGAACATGTTCGGGTTCGCTATGATCGCTGCCTTAAGTGCACTGTTTAGAACTCCGTCAGGCCCTGGAGCTTTGTTCATCGCAAGGGAATTAGCAACTGCGAGTAATTCTTCGTTCGTCACCTGAGCCACCATTTCGGCCACACTCCCAGCGCCTTGCAGCGCAAGAGGCCAGGGACTTGTGGCTCGGGACGGGAAGAGTACTTCGATAATCCTCGCCAACCGGTCCGGTGACCGTTCGGGGGGTGAAGAGCCCCCCTTCGTCTTGGCCATCACGATCCTATAGGCGTCACCCCACGGGTTCGCATTGGCACCCTCGCACAGGTTGTCGAAGCACGCTCTCTTGCTGCTCTTGATGGCCTTGTTAAGGGCCAGTCTCGCAGCTTGAAACACTTCCCGGCGGACCGCTCTTTCCTCCTCGGTGCGGGCTCGTTGCGTCCTACGTCTAGCCTTGAGGCAGGCTGATCGTAGGGCTGCAATTTCGGCACTCCACCAGTATACCGGGCGTCTGCCATTTCTTGGCAGGGCTTTCCTCGGCATAGTAGCGTCGCACGCGCGTGATAAGACAGCTATCAGCGCATCCCCGCTTAGACTGTCGGTGTTGGCCTCCAGTCCCAGGGCCGCGGTGAAAACTTCGCTGTCGAAGTGAGTGGTCTTCCACCCACGGACCTGACAGGGATCACCCGCCCTCGGACGCTGCACCATTATAATTGATCTTGAAGCGAATTGCTAGGTGATCACTATGCGTGTAGCCCTCGTCTACCCTCAGTCCAGGTCCGAGACCAGACTAGGGCTGACAAACGTTACGTCAATCCTTAACTCGACCCATTCCTACGGAATGTGCTACTGGCTCCGTCATTGACAAGCACTGCGTCGAGTTTTGCAAGTGCCTCGAGTAACGCTTGTCCCCTCTGATTGGTGCAGCGGCTGCCCCACTCCACTGCCCAAGCATTAAAGTCTCCCGCTATAACGAACGGGCTCCGACCTACTAGGTCGGCCGATAGCCCGTCGATCATCTGGTTGAACTGTTCCATTGGCCACCGGGGCGGGGCGGAGCAGCGACAAAAGAACACCGCGGTGATCTTGGCGACCGCGACGCCCTCCGCGGGGGAGTGTACAACGTCTTGGACGGGATACCTTCGCGTTGTGCAGAGTGCCGCCGACCTAGACCCGTGTGCCACCCAGTTGCCGTTGCCGGCAGGGACGTTGTACGGGTCCGGACAGGAGGGCGACATCGATCCTCGACTCCGAGACCGCCTGCCACAGCAGCTGCTGGGCAGGTGCACAGTGATTCAGATTCAACTGTGTTACTTGCACGGCTTTTCCGATTGGCTTCTCCGAAGGGACACGCAGGCCCGCCCATAGCATGGTTCCGGGCCTGCTTCTTACTAGCGCAGATAAGGCACCTAGGTGCCTTGTCGCATTCCTGTGCTTTGTGTCCCTCCTCGCCGCAGCGACGACACATCTTGCTTCGGTCTGGGCCCTTGCAGTCATAAGACTTGTGCCCGGACTCAAGGCACCGGTAGCACCTGTCCACTGAAGGTGGCTGGAGCACGCTTACTGGGCATACTGACCAGCCGATCTTCAGCTTCTTTTTCTCGATGACCTTTTTTGGCGTCAGCCACCGGTAGTCTGAGATAGGCTACCTGCGTACCAAAGAATCCCCCTCTTAGACGTACAGAGGACCGCTCAACCTCTGTGCCGCACTGCTCTTTGACGGCAGAGACGACGTCTTCCGCGGTCGTGACCTCATCCAGCTGCTTACACTGGAGGGTCACTTCCGCACCCAACGACCTAACCTGAGCGCCGTCACCCAAGACCTCCTGGGCAAGCTTTTTGTAAGCCGCCCCGCTGGATTGCGCGCCACGCTTCAGTACCAAGATCATTTCACCGTTCTTGGTACGTCTAACGCCTGCGCACGTCCTGGCCCAGGGCCGATAGGCTATCGGCCGCTCGCAGCGATTTAAGGACATCGGCGTATTTGTCCTTGTCGGTTTTCACCAACAAAGGCCTCGCCTCTGTCTCTCACTTTCTTCATTGGTCGAGGGTGTTCGACTTCCGCCCCTACTGACCAGTTGCCAAGGATTCGCATCCCCTTCGGCGGGTACCGATGGCTGGCTGGGGCCAGCTTGTGGCTCAGCAACTTGTGCCTGTCTAGTGCCTTTCGCCTTCTTGGGCATACGCCCTTCAGGCTCCGGTGCACCATCCAGGCGACGCTTCGCCTTAATGGTAGCGCGTTTGGGTCGCTTCTTACTTGGCGTTTTCTTGCCCTCACTGGCCGTAAGGGCGGTCGCCTCTTTCGCCGCAGTAACACCGCTAGGGGAGGAGAGGGCCTTGGTCTGCGTACCTTTGGCTATCCTCTCTGCTTCCGCTACACGCCTGATGTAAGCGACCTGTTCTTGTCTTGCGACACGAACAGCTCGCCGGAGCACCAACAGGCTCTGCTTGAGCTCCTTGTTGGTGTTCTGCCTGCCGCTTACGAACTCGATGATCTCATCGAGTTGCTCGGCCACCACCCGTATCCCGGGTAGTGGCTCGTCAGGCGTGCAGGCAGGGCTACTCCCACCACCGCTGGAGACTCTTCGGTGCTGCCAATAGCAGCAGCCGTCACTCCACTTGCCCCCTCTTTAATAGGGGACCTCGCTAGGCCCCTTTGGCAAAGGGGTCCGTCACCTCCAACTCCAAAGATAGGTTTCGTTCAGTACTCATTTCTTATGGGTCCCCCTTGCGGCTGCCGCCGAATCCTACTGGAGTAGTCGCCTTTAGTGATCCCATGATTATCTATGCCTGCCTTGCGGCAAGCAGGAGGCCATGCGAGGTTGACACTTGCGTGTTCAGAGCCAGATCAGCGCAAGTCAGGAAAGGGCATCTGAGCCTACTCCCACCCAGTAGGCAAAACTGGATGGCAGGATTGGGCAGCGTGCTACAAGGCCCGCCACGGTTTTATGGGACGGAAGACAGCCTAGCCATTAGCCCACTCGCCGTTTCGAGTCAGTGTCACCTGACCCTACTAAGAGAGTAGAATGTCAGACTGCCAGCCCTCACTTCACAATATAACAATATCCAAATACGAAACCAGTACACGCAACCAGTATGCCATAATCAGGGTCTTACTGATATCAACCCTGATGTGCCAGTGGCACTCTCTGGGCTTGTGCTTTTGAAGCGGCACACAGTCGCTTTGATAGAGTCTGCTTACGGGCACTTGTGGTTTTTTGGGAGGGATTTTAGCAGAGCCCACTGCTAAATCCCACCACGCCCTAGGCAGTTCTCCCTGACTCACAGACAGCTGGGGAGGGGTCGTCAAGCCCTTGGACATGGTCCCTGCTGCCCCCATGTAGCACTGGTTTAATGGGGGCAATTTGTACAATACTCATTCTAAGCGACATAATCACTTTAACCACGTGGAAGGTTCACTTCCATAGATAAAGCATGTGGAGACATATGTCAATCGCAGTAGTCATTCACAAAATCATGCATTGAACGGGGCTGATATGCGTAGAAACCACAAAACAAGTGCTTTATTTCTCGGCATAACTGTCCCGCCAAACTATTTTCATGATCGTTGTCGCAAATTCTATTTGTGAGTGAAAATAAGAATGATTTCAATGAAATTAAGTCATCTGAATGGTTCTGTGATGTAATAACCTTATATTGCATTATGGTTATACGCCAGCAATGAAAATTAGTAATCAATTTCAAATGCCATTTTCTCATTTGTCGTTTTTTGAATTTGGTACAAGCATGCGTAGAACGGCAGTAAAATGCGTAGATAACTCATTCAAGAAATGAAAATTGGTGCCGCTTGCCAAAGCACATTGCATTAACCAAGGCATCAGCCATATACATTCCAAAACTTATACTTTTGATTAACTTATAAATATTATTAGCTTTTTGGTATAGGATCTATCATCAGGTAACATAAAGAAGGGTAAAGTATTTTAAAATGGATTTTTGCAATAACTTATAAGGTTTTTATTCACGTGTACACTATTTAACACATCTATTATTTCACCTTTTTTTAATCTATTTGTACTGTGCAAATTTTGTGAATGCTAACCTCACTTTTGACCAACAATAAGGTATATTGTCACTATTCTTTCATACTATTGTTAGCATGCAATTAACTTAATTTATATACATTTTATTAATTTATATATGAATTTCTGTCTGTCTGACCCTTATAGACTCGGAAACTACTGAACCGATCGACGTGGAATTTTGTACACAGATGTTTTTCGGGCCGGAGAAGGTTCTCAAGATGGTTCAAGATCCTCCCCATTCTAGAAAAAAAACTTCGATCGATTCAATCATAAATACTACTTAAAATGATTTCTATTTCCTGCATTATATGTACACATTCTATCATTCTATCAATTTTGCAAGCGAAAACAATCACCGAATTTCAACATATTGTTATTTGTCTAATGACCCTAGCAGAAATTAATAACTAACTGATAACAAATTCGATTATCCGGTTATCGGACATTTTGATAACCAAACTTGTTATCATTTTGGCTGAATTAACAGCCAACATAACAAAAATGATACCAGAATTTTATTCCTGAAATAACTAAATGAAAATAAATTAAGTTATCACTGACACCAAGTTGATAACACATTTTGTTATACATGTTATTTACTCAAATAACTAATTTACTTATTATTTAGTTATCAGTCATCACTGTTTTATCGACCAAAAAAGTTAAATCTTCTTTGCCGACTTCGTTACGCTTTGAAAAAAAACGTTGACATTCACTGGGATTCGAACTCAAATCGTGTGATTGTACGGCGTCGTCTCTAGGCACTCACCCAATTACGCTTTTATAAGGAGCAGAAGAGAAGAGCACTACGCTTTCTACTATCTTGTATTTACTATTGTAGACTATAATCAAATCATGATGCCATGACCATTCTATGTAAATATCAGTCGGCTGGACAGATAGCAAAGCAGAATAACTTATAAATAACAAACTTAATTATCCAGTTATAATGATAACTAGATTTGTTATCATTTTGGTTGAATTACCAGTCAACATAACAAAAATGACAACCGACTTTAATTCGAAATCACGAATCGGCAATCAAATAGGATAAATACAGTTCATCATCCTTTTATTGAATACTTTTTTTCAGTTGTGACTAATTAAATATATAATATATTATATAAATACTAGAAAATCGTTCCCGACCTTGCTCAGGTTAGATTTTCTTACTAATTGTCTATCATTAGGTTGCTAGCTGCGCCACACTGTAATTCGATTTCAGTGCTATTTGGAGAATCCTTTCGCTAGTCAAATCTAGACAACAGAAACCCCAACTCATTTTATATTTCCCTTGTCATAAGATGAGTTTGTACCATCCCTTTAATTCCACCTCTTGATTGTACCTTGACAGATACGGATTTCGACCTCAATAGTAAGGTCGTCTTCAGTGTATCGGTTTTGACTCGACTTTTTTTAATAATTTTTATTTATATACCGTCGAACCTCCAGGAGTTGATGTTCTATGACTTGATATCGACTCATGGAAGCAAATTTTTCCATACTAAAAAAATGTTTTTTGGGTTACTGTGATGACAGTACACCTTCCTAATGATTTTCTATTCCACATCTCGATATTTCCATGAGGAGACCGTCCCTTAACTATCGACTCATGGAGGTTTGATTGTAGATAACGATCTTGCCCGGGCTTGTATTTTGCATTCAAAGCTGGGTTCAAACTGCCAATAGTTGAGCATATTGCAGCGCCGCACTCTAGATCGACTTCAAAGCGAGCATGATTGTTTTCTCCAAATCACACCAGATCGTTACAATTTCTTGATTATTCCACATTCCCAGTTACCAGTTCCGAAATCTGCCTAGACGAAAATTTCAGTTCAGTGTTTAGAAACAGTTCTTGTCAAACTTTTTATAGCATCCGCCATTATGGTGAGAACGGAAAGCTGGATTAATCTTAATCCTAGTTTGTATGGCAAATCTGATTATAGAAAGATTCGCAGTTTTTATTTGGTAGAATTTTATCTCGTGTTGAACATATTGGAATGAGCATTCACCATCCCTAGGGAAGTTGTTTCCATAAGTTAGTTTGTTTGAAAGAATAGAATAATGTTTAGGAGTGTACAATAATCTTCTTAGCACAGTCACTCCCAACGATTCGTCAATCATCTTTCCCCCTGAATGTGAAACGGTTTGTACGGCTGTCCCCGTTTCTTCCTTTCGTAGATTCAAAACTCTTCGTTGATCATGTTATTTATTAGTAAATAATCTGATTGCCGGGGAGTTATGGATTTTATCCAAAATCGTACAGGCTTGGATTTGGTGGGCCTTGCCGTTTTAAAACTTGTGTCATATTTATGATATGCTGCAAATATTAATGCAGACAAGAAAATGCTCAGAAATACAACCGACAATTCCAGGATGCTTTTCAATACTGGCTGTGCATGTGCTAAGACAAGACAAGACAAGAATAGAATGCTTAGCACGATATCTGAACGACGCGTAATTGTAAAGGAAATGTAAATTTGTACTGATAATAAAATGTGTTATTAATCAGTTATCAGTTAATCACACCATTGATAACTAAATATCAAAATGATAATAAGGATAACTTAGTATGTTATCAGTTTGATATCATTTCAGTTATCTGCCTTTGCTCGGGGAATGTTACCAAACCTATAATAACATACAAACAAACATTCACAAAGTTTATGCTAAGATAGCTTTGAAAATTAATCTATTTTGAATTAAAACGTTGCACTGATGGGGGATACGGATTATAAACAAGTATAAACTGCAAATAATCGAAGGAAAAACGCGTTTAACCTTTCCGTCCCCAACGTCTGTTTTTACGGGCTTTCAAAAATTCAAACTGCTGTAAAAAACACATTTCTTGTCGGATTCCTTCGCAACAACTTGCATTCCATCCGGATGGATCCTAATTTTCGATTTATACATACTAGTTTCGAGGCTATCCACAGTACGGTTCCAGAATTATTCCAGATTCTGTTGGGGTCAGGTCGTGCGACACCTCAAACTTCATGATTCCACAAAGAAATGATGGGAATCATATTTTTGGGGTTCCTGGCCCACTCGGACTCAATCTGGCCACATCGGTCACAAGCCGGGGCCTACGGAATGGCCATTTCTAAATTGAGTCAAACAGGTCGTGTGACACCTCAAACTTTATAATTTCACAAAACAATGATGGGAATGATATTTTTAGGGTTCCTGACCCACTCGGATTCAATCCGGCCACCGGTCCCAATCCGGGGACCAACGGAATGACCATTTTCTAGATTTATTCAAAATAGGTCGTGCGACACCTCAAACTTCATGATTTTTCAAAGCAATGATGAGAATGACATTTTTATGGTTCCTGGCTCACTCGGATCTATTCCGGACCCACTATCCGGAGGACCTACGGAATGGCCATTTTCTAAATTGATTCAAAATAGGTCGTGCGACACCTCAAACTTCATCATTTTACAAAGCAATGATGGGAATGATATTTTTAGGGTTCCTGGCCCACTCGGATTCAATCCGGCCACATCGGTCCTAATCCGGGGACCAACGGAATGGCCATTTTCTAAATTGATTCAAAATAGGTCGTGCGACACCTCAAACTTCTTGATTTTACAAAGCAATGATGAGAATGATATTTTTATGGTTCTTGGCCCACTCGGATCCATTCCGGCCACAACCGGGAGGACCTACGGAATGGCCAATTTTCTAAATTGATTCAAAATAGGTCGTGCGACACCTCAAACCTCATGATTCTACAAAGCAATGATGGGAATGATGTTTTTGGGGTTCCTGGCCCACTCGGATTCAATCCGGCCACATCGGTCACAATCCGGAAACCAACGGAATGCCCATATTCAAAATTGATTCAAAATAGGTCGTGCGACACCTCAAACTTCATGTTTTTCCAAGCAATGATGGAAATTATATTTTTAGGGTTCCTGACCCACTCGGATTCAATCCGGCCACATCGGTTACAATCCGGGGACCAACGGAATGGCCATTTTCTAAATTGATTGAAAATAGGCCTTGCAACACTTCAAACTTCATTGATTTCACAAAGCAATGATGGAATGATATTTTAGGGTTCCTGACCAACTCGGATTCAATCTGGCCACATCGGTTTGCAATCCGGGGACCTACGGATGGCCATTTCTAAATTAATTCAAAATAGGTCATGTGACACCTCAAACTTCATGATTTTACAAAGCAATGATGGGAATGATACAAGGGCTTAGCCAGAGTGGGCAGGTTAGGGCAAAACAACTCGAAAAGTTTCGGGCGCAAGAATTCTCCTTGAAATCTTTCTAGAAGCTCCTGAGAACTTCTAAATTCCTCGGAAAGTAATCCACAAGTTCCTCTGAAAATCGTTCGAAAATCTTTCTCATGTAATTGTAATTTCTCCTATCTAGAAACCCCTAACTAAATTAGTTTTTAGGAAATTCATGAGGAAATTCCTTGAAGATTTATTTTCTTCTCCAATTTTCCTTCTAGACATTTCTTTGGCTATTCTTCCAGAAAAATCTCCTGGATTTATATACATTCAGGAGTTCCTTCAATAATACAAACGAAATTTCCTTCCAAAATTTCGCTAGAAGTTTCTTTAGAAATTTATGACGGAAATCCTCCGATTTCGCTCCACAATTTCACTTGTAAATCTATAAGAAATTCCTTGGAAATTCTTCTAGGTACTTCGCCGGGCATTCCTCCAGGATTATTATTATTTATTCAGACTAAGTCCGAAGTGGTCTGTGCGGTATATAAGAGTCTTCTCCATTCGGCTCGGTCCATGGCTACACGTCGCCACTCACGCAGTCTACGGAGGATCCGCAAGTCATCTTCCACCTGATCGAATAACCTTGCCCGCTGCGCACCTCGCCTTCTTGTACCCGTCGAATCATTATCGAGAACCATTTTCACCGGGTTATTGTCCGACATTCTGGCTACGTGCCGGCCCACCGCAGTCATCCGATTTTCGCGGTGTGAACGATGGATGGTTCTCCCAACAGCTGATGCAACTCGTGGTTCATTCCACGTACCGTTCGCCATATGCACCCCACCGTAGATGGTACGCAGCACTTTCCTTTCGAAAACTCCGAGTGCGCGTTGGTCCTCCACGAGCATCGTCCAGGTCTCGTGTCCGTAGAGGACTACCGGTCTAATGAGCGTTTTGTAGATTGTCAGTTTGGTACGGCGGCGAACTCTATTCGATCGGAGCGTCTTGCGGAGTCCAAAGTATGTACGATTTCCAGCCACTATGCGTCTCCGAATTTCTCTGCTGGTATCATTTTCGGCAGTCACCGTGAGCCCAAGTACACAAATTCTTCTACCACCTCGATTTCGTCACCACCGATGCAAACTCGCGGTGGGTGGCTCACATTGTCTTCTCTTGAACCTCTTCCTGTCATGTACTTCGTCTTCGACGTGTTGATGACTAGTCCGATCCGCTTGGCTTCCCTCTTCAGTCTGATGTAGGCTTCATCCATCTTCTCAAAGTTACGTGCCATAATATCTATGTCGTCGGCGAAGCCAAATAGCTGGACGGACTTATTGAAAATTGTACCACTCCTCCAGGAACTCTTGCTTTAATTCCTCAGGATAACTTTCAAGAGTTTTCCGGTAATACCTCCATAAATTTAATAGTGAAATCCTCTAGGATTTCATTCTGGATTCTTTCCGCTATTACTTCAGAATATCCTTCAAGAATTCATCTAAAAATTTCTTTAGAAATTTATCCAGGAATTCGTCCATATATTTCCTTGGAAATTCTCCCAGGTATTTTCCCGGGAATTGCTTCCGGTACTTCTGTTCCTCCAAGATATCTTTCAAGAGTTCTTCCAAGATTTTCTTCAGAACGATCTCCGGGAATTCATCCGGTAATTTCTTCAGCATTTCATCTGGGAATTTCTGCAATAATTTCTCCTGGTATTTTTCCGGGAATTCCTTCAGATATTTATCCAGAAATTCCATCATGAGCTTCTCCAAGAATTAGTTCAGGACTTCCTTGTGAGAATTCTTCCGGAAGTGCTTGTGGGACCTCCTCCAGGAGTTTTTCCAAGAGTTCCTCCAGGAATCCCTCCAAGATCTTCACAGGGAAATCCAGGAGGATATATGGCAAGAATTTCACGGGAAATGGGATTTCGGAAGTTCCTCTAGAAATTCAACTCCGGGTATTCCAACGACTGTTCCTCTGAAAATTTACCCGAGAGTTCCAGCAGTAGCTCCTCCGGGAATTCAATCAGGCTTTTTTTTAGAATTTATCTACAAAATCCTCCAGAAGTTCTCGGAGAATTTCTCTGGGAGATCTTTTGAGAACTCTTCAAGAGTTCCTCCTGGAATTCTCACGGAAGTTCATTTTGGAGCTCATCCAAGAGTTTTACGAGAGTTACTCTAGAAATTCTTCCTGTAGTTCTTTAGAAAATTCCTCCAGAAGTTCCACCGGAAGTTCCTCCGAAAAATATATTCTCTGATAATTTCTCTGGAAATTCCTCCAGGAGCTCCTCCGGAAATTACTCCAGGAGTTCCTTCTTAGAGAAAAACTCGGGGGAAGTCCCGTAGAAACTGCCGGTGGATCTCCCGGAGGAATTCTCATAGTAACTGCCGAAAGAGCTCCCGGAGGAATTTCAGGAGGAACTCCTAGCAGAATTCTTAGAGGGACTCCCAGAGAAACTATTGGATGAACTTTGGGAGGAATTTCCAGCGAAATTTCTGAAGAAGGACTAAATGATTTCCAGGAAGAGCTACTGGTGGAACCAAAGTGTAAAATAATCGAAATTTTTAGTGAAGGCCATTTTTCTTCATTTGTCAGTTCACTTCCGACACATTCTAGTCGGCTCTGGACAGTCAATATTCAGTTGAATATTAGTCATTGAATATTTATGCACATTTTACAACTTGATAAATTATCTGAAATCTGGAACACGTTTCAAATAAGTAAAAGTGATTTATCACAAGGACTGAATCTGATTTTCCTCCGCGAGGCACTTTCAGTGGTAAACATCAACATAAACATTGCTAATTATGTTTTTTCTGCATAGTAAACACATTCAGTGACAGTTGAATGAATGAGTTCGTGGAAGTAGTCGTCTGACTATGTCATTCTATATTTTGATAATCATGCGATGTTTGTCAAAATTCGGACCGAAGTTGCTTTATGAAAATGAATATTTCAAGCTCTGGGTGGAACTCCCGGAGAATTCTTAAAATAACTTCCGGAGGAATTTCTGAAAAAACTCCCCTGGAGGAACTGCCAGTGAAACTACCAGAAGAATGATCGAAAAAATCTCGGATAATTCATCTTATACACAAATCTCGTCTAGCTAAGAAACCTTTCTAGGGGTATGTAGCTGAGCTGGATCATCATCATCATCGGAGGACCTCCCGGAGATTACCTTCAGGAGCTCCCAGAGAAATTCTCGGTGGAGCTTCTGGAGATTTTCTATAAATTCCTGGAAGCCTAAATGAATTCCAGAAAGAAAGCTTGAATGAATTCCCGGAGGAAATTCTGGAGAAAATTCCCGAAGGAGGAACCCCATGGGATCTGCCGATAGAACTACCGGAATAATTCTAAGAAAATCCTGCAGGAACTCTTTGAGGAACTGCCGGTGGAATTCCCGAAGGAACTCCAGGAGGAATTTTCAGAAAAAAAAAACTCCTGAAGGATGTCCCAGTAGAAATCTTGAAGTTTCCACCGGAATTCTTTCA